>NC_080572.1:168139474-168439474 GCF_030247185.1 Malaya genurostris | reverse complement strand
GCATATATTTCAATTTTCGTGTGTTTGGCAACTAAGGCCATCCATATGGAATTGGTATCGAACTTAACTACAGATAATTTTGTAGCTGCATTGCAGCGCTTCATAAGCAAACGAGGTATGATAAGCAATATGTATTCGGATAACGGAACAACTTTTGTCGGCGCCAATCATGAGTTGGTTGCACTGCGAAAACTTTTCGAGGAACAAGTACACCGCGACAAGCTGAACGACTTTTGTATTGGAAAGGGTATTCAATGGCATTTTATACCTCCACGAAGTCCTCACTTCGGCGGTATTTGGGAGGCTGGCGTAAAATCGGCAAAGTACCATATGAAACGAGTCGTGGGTGAAACTAGGCTTACATACGAGGAGATGACGACGTTTTTAGCGCAGACTGAAGCAATTTTAAACAGTCGACCATTGTGCCCATTATCAGATGACCCAAATGAAGTTGCAGCTTTAACTCCGTCGCATTTTTTAATCAACCGATCAGCTTTGAGTATTCCGGAACCATCATACAAGGAAATAAAGGTTGGGCGCCTGAGTCGTTGGCAGCATGTCCAATTAATGCGAGAGCACTTCTGGAAACGTTGGTCAGCAGAATATCTTCATCATTTGCAAACACGACCAAAATGGCACAGTGAAGTTATCAACATCAAAGAAGGAGCACTCGTGGTGTTGAAGGACGATAATGCACCACCAAATCAGTGGCATCTGGGACGAATCATAGCCACTCATCCCGGGCGTGACGGAATCGTACGAGTTGTCACCGTGAAGACCGCTGCTGGAGAATATCGCCGAGCTACAACAAAGATTTGTCTACTACCGTCAGTTGATTCGGAGGAATCAACGGGGGGAGAATGATCACGCAAGTAATAATCTATTGGAACACCCCTCAGCAACAAGTGTGAGCGAGAGTCGGAGAGAAAGAGAAAACTATATTCCTTGGTAAAAAGAGAAAGAAAAACCATTTTTTACGAGTTAGTCGAAATAAAAGCGTTATTCAGAGTAGACGTATTTTTTTGTTAATCACCGCAAAACCATTTCCCAAAGCAATTTCTGAGCTATTGAAAGAACAATTGATCTTACACATTAGTACACATGAGTATGTTTTACAGCGCACAATTTAGAATAAGTTGACGAACTTGGCATAAAGGAAAAGTATTGGGCCATGTGATGACATTATTGTATAGCTCATATATGAATGGTCGAGCAAAAACAGTACTAAACTATGCTGCAATTCGAAGTAAATGGAAACTTACTGGGATCGTGCAGTCACAAAAAGTTGAAATTGTCATTCTACATGTGCGAAACGTAGATTCACGTCGAAGAAGAAGCAGTATTGTCGCTGCTATCCATTAGTGAGCTTGTTTCAATGGATGCTACGGCAGCGGCTGCCTCCTTTTCATCGATGCAACTGGTGGTTGTCGTTTCACAACTGCTTCCATTACTCCCGGTTGTTGAGCTTGCACCCGCTTCTGTTTTTGCTTTCTTGCAGTCGGTGTTGGCTGCGGTAGTTTCAGATTCGGTTGAAGCAGCTCGTTTTCTTGAAGCGCCACCAATAAAATTTGGTTTAAATTGAACAATTATAGCGGTCATGTTATCACAACCAGTTCCATCGCCCTTAGTGTGCGGTGCTAAGCAGTAGTCAAACATCTAACAAATAAAAAAGAAACATTAAATCAAATAGAAAAAACCTAATAGTTTACACCTTACTTCTTCACAAATTTCAGACAGCTTCTTCGTAGGGTCCCTGATGCGTTCTTGTACGAATTCAACTACATCATCACTAGTCATAAAGTTCCAAATTCCGTCACAGGCCAGCACCATGAAATCATCACCCGATCCAATAGTAATCTGTTTAATATCCGGTAAAGCTGAGATCATCTGCTCCTCTGGGGGCAATTTTTTGTTCTGTAAATGTTAATTATTTATTCAATAAACCACTATTTTCTGTATACAGTACCATAATGAAAGCTGTTCAACACATTATTATTCGAAAACAGTACATAATCAAAACGTCCCGGGATAATGGTTCAATGCATAAAGCATTGGTCTTACACGACAGTTGTCGTGTGTTCAAGCTAGTCGTGTCGATAGTCGTGATGTGGCGCAGCCACATAAACGATGTCATGAAGGTTCGGCAGTAGTCCGCGTCAACCAATGAATAACCGAAAGTTGCCGGTCTTTTGCAAGCAAACCTGTAATATTTTTGTTCGTCGAACCTACGCAAAGTTAGGAGTTTTACTGGCAAATATTTAATAGTTAACAATTGTATACTTTCTCATATATCAATGATATTAAAACACTCCGTTTTCAAGAAGTATCTCTATCTCTTTTTGGCGACTTACGTCAAACGTTTATGACAAATCTGTATAAAATGTTCAAAAGACGAATGTAACAATAAGAGATTCTCTTTGTTTACTTTCACTTTCGATTATTGCGATACATTCTTGCTTTTTTCGGTAATTTCTTCAGTTCAGATTCAAAGATGATAGCTTTAGTTATTATTATCGGTAAATAATTGGAGTGAATGATGGATAACAGTACCGTAATAATCGAAAGAGAAAGTAAACAAAGAGAATCTCTCATTGTTACATTCGTCGTTTTGAACATTTCATACAGAAATGTCTATCATACCTAATGGCTCTAAACCAAACAGCATCAAGCACTATATAAATTTTACTGTCATGTCAAATAATTATTATGCCAAACCGTAGACAGTAAAACATACACTGAGGAAAAAATAATTTAACTTTTCATAAGATTATGAATCAAGACGAAATCAATATATTAGGTGGTAGAGATTGTCACCAATAGTCACATAAGAAACAGGCTTCTTTAAGCACATGCTTAGCAAACGGGCGCCTTCGAGGACATCTGGGAAAAAATTCTTCCACAGTAATGGCGATTCGGTAGATTTACTCATTCCGATCATCTTATTGTTCACCACGTTTTTCAGTGATTTGTTTCTGTCGTCTCGGTCGCAATCAATTTATTTTGTCGACTGTCTTGGACGAGTGCGACCTCATTCCCACTTTAGTTTGGGATTGAAAATAGAGCTTAGACAAATATATCGTCGTCTTTTGAAACTTTTATCTGTTTTGCATGGCATTCTACCATCCAACAGCTTATGCTACATTGTCCAGTAGTGCTTGGAAATCTACCATCTGAATTTTACCTACAACTTTTTTGAAGACATGCAAATATTACTCTTTATCCGAAATCAAAAGATACTACTTTTTTCATGTGATCCATAGCAAAAATATTGAATCCATTATTACAATTTGTTGATTAGAAAATATAATAAAAACTTCCCAAAAGCCCGTAAAATGATATATTTGTAAAAGAAATATGCGTACCATCTTATATCCGTGATCACCAATAGCGCGAGATAAATTTAATCCACCATTAACACGACCGTCTAAAGTTACTCGTCCACCAGCTTTCTGTATTCGATCAAACTCAATTTGATCCTCTGGTTTGTGATCGAAACTCATTTCCAAAGCTTTTCCATCACGGCAAACAACACACCGTGAATCACCTGGAATTAAATGTTTAATTTTGAAACATTGGAAATCTTACACATTTTCGTCTTACCGGCATTGGCCACAAACAATTCTTTTTCGTGAAGCAGTGCGACAACAGCAGTACAGCCGCTATCTTTACCGGGTTCATCGGTAATATTGTTCATGAATGCTTCATCCGCTTCATTCATGTAATCCTCATCGTCTTCAGTATACTCTAGATCATTGTCTTCCTCGTCCTCTTCGCTAGCTTCCTCACTTGAAACAAAATTTGTTATTTATTTCGAAATTTTAAAAAATAAAAGCAAAGTTCTCACCAATAAGGATCTTCTTCGCCATCTTCGGTGCTAGAAGTCTCGTTGACATCGGCTACTGGTGGGAATTCCTCATCAGTATCCGAATCATCTTCTTCGGAATCATCCTCCATCATGTTTGGTCCATTGGTAGCTGCAGGAGAGCTCTTACTTGCAGACGATGAACTTCCTGCTCCGCAGCTAACACTGCTACCGGCGTTCGTATTACTTGAAACGACACCATTTTCCTGATTCGTAGCAGAAGAAGATGAAACTGTTGATTTACTACCTGATTCGACATCACCGTTAACCGAAAGAGTTGAGGAGTTCAGGTTCTCAACTTTGGACTCGGTGTCTCCGTCTGGTTTTGATGACGATGAACTATCAGGAGCACATTCCTCTTTAGCTGCTTTAACAGGCATAATACTATTAGTATCACTGATCTCATCGCTTTGTTCAGCTATCTTTTCATCCGATGTAGATGACGATTCCGGTTTCTGTAAAGTCTCGTCACTTTTGTTACTTGAACTACTTACAGTGGAGTCAGCCGCATCTGGAATGCTAGTATTTTTATCGCTGGTTACATCGGCCTCTGCTGAAGACTGTTCAATTGACGAAGTGTCGGCATTACTGGAGCTCGGTCCTGCATCGTCAGTGACTTCATCCGACATCAAACCTTTTCGTTTGCCTTTTAGAAACGGCGACAACGGCTTCGAACAGTTACCCTCTTTAATTTTGTTGAGAGCTGGATTTTTTTTCTCCTTCTTATACATTTGCAAAACTTCGTTTAGTGGCATACAAGCTTCTTTGCAGAGATCATCAACATTGTCATCTTCATCTTCTTCTTCTTCGTCATCTTCAACTGCTTCTTCTCCGTTGGTTTTATCAGAAAGTTTCTTCAGTTCCTCGATTATTTTATCTTCCAATAACGTGGCGTCGAAACCAATAAATGCATCCTTCAAAGCTTTTTCAAAATCCTTCGACTTATATGAGCTTAGAGATTTCAGAAACGTCGGAAGGTGTAGACTACAGTACTGGGCAACTTCCGCTCCACCATGTCCATCGTACACGGCGAAAAAAGATGTATTCTCGTCAAAGTTTAAAATGCAGTTATGAGCATCCTGAGAAATAGAAACAAGTGTTTTTTTTTCAAATTCATTGCTACGGTAATCTAGATCATATGAAAGTTATAATTAGAAATTATCATTAGGATTACAATGTGTCAATAATAAATAAATAAATCTCAATGTACTTGTGTTTTCTCTTTATATATCGGATTCAGGTTTTTATAACCTTTTCATAATTAAGTGGTTGGTTTATCCCAAGTCCACACTCTAAACATTACCTATCTAGCCAGGCATGTTACCTACCTTGGTACATTACCTTAGAAAAGTTATAGTTTGTTATAACGAGAAACTTTCATGAACTTAATTTCACTGTATATCAATATCCAACGACAGACGGATTCGAAAAAGGTAGATGATTCAATTTACACTTTTCATTTCAATACACCCGAGGCTTAACGCGTACCTTGAATATCTCGTGAAATTGTTAATTGTCAGTCTACTCAGTGAAATTTGAACGAAACATATTTTTTCTATTGTTCACCTGGTAAAGACGTTTGATACTTTTTGCTCGGATACACACTAGGGATAGTCGGGTTTCGGGTAGTCGTACGCGAACATCGTATTCTATAAAAAATCGTTTTTCTATTGCTTTAATCTATAGATAGGCACTCTAACATACGGCATGCTAGCATTTACGTCATGTGGAAGTTTTCATTTTCTATAAGAGTGTAACTGGGAATTCATGAAAACGTTTCAAGATAGTGAGATAGCATTACTTCAAAACAGATGTCGGTTCCTTAAAGATAATTTAAATTTTATAATGCCGAATGAAATATCCTTTCTCAATACATGTTTTAGAGAAAGTCTAAGTTGTTGAATAACACCAAATTTTTGACCACAGAGATAATAAACGATATTTGAGAATGAAATTTTTATCTACAGGTTTACAGATGTTGATTTATAAAACAGAATAATTTTTTATCGCAAAAATGGTTCAGGACTGTTGTAATTTTCCAGATGAGTTTCGAGCATTTTGTTATCGAGATTGTACTGACAGACTGAGAAATGTAAATTCTGTATAAAATGTTCAAAACGACGAATGTAACAATGAAAGATTCTCTTTGTTTACTTTCTCTTTCGATTATTGCGAAACAATCCTGCTTTTTTCGGCAATTTCTTCAGGTCAGATTCAATGATGATAGCTTTAGTTATTATTATCGGTACATAATTGGAGTGAAGGATTGCTAACAGTACCGTAATAATCGAAAGAGTAAAGAAAGAGAATCTCTCATTGTTACATTCGTCGTTTTGAACATTTCATACAGAATTGTCTTATGTCAGACCCAGAATGTTAGAAGTAATGAAATAATCATGGGACCCGGTGTATGGTTAGGAAACGCTCCTGTCAAACTTCTTACAGGGATTGTTTGATATGTAAAAATACTAAACGCACTCCAAATGACAGTTCAACCATCACGACATGCGATCATTTTTCCGCAATATTTTTTTTCTGTTAAATGCTCGAACATCCTAATCAAGATACCGAAGCATAGAAATGCCGGGACGCATCATGGTTTCTAGAGCGCTAGATTTGCACTTACCTCTTGACTAATCCTCCAACCTTGCATTGAGCTGGATCCGGCTCCAAGTACATCGTTTGCCTCGTCACTAGAGTCTTTCGTTGTAAGTGGTTCTGAAAGATACGCGCCCATTTTGGCTTATAGTAACAGGAAACGTAAAAATTCGATTTATCTTGGTTGCAATGCAAGATAGATTCACAAACTTCAGCAATCAAACACTTAAAACTTCCGATTTTCAATGCACTTCCACCAAAGCGAATAAAGGTCCGTTTTGGTAGCGTACATTCAGCAATTTCAGCGGGTTTGCTTTTTTCGCCAATTTACACGACAGCGGCGGAGATGGAAGAAAACACTGATGTGCTAGCTTCGCGTCCAGTTTCTGCGCCCGTCCTCTTCACACTACCGTAAACAAGATAGGTATTTTAGCTGTTACTAACACATAAGAGTCATCGGTTTATTCCGTTTATCCTACAAATCACTGAGAACGTGCTCCTGCTATGAGTGGTACACACTAATTTAGGAAGAATACGCTGTTTAATAATAACCACAGAAAACAGATATACAGTCTCGAACAAAATTGTTTCAACATCCTGTGTAAATTTCAAATTTGCTGTACGTTGAAAATAAGGAGTTCTCTACTACCCGATTTCAAAACATTCCACTACGTTTCGTAACAATAACAAAGTTCTTTTGCCTGTTATAGAAATATCCAAACTGCAACACTTTTTATACTTTTTTGTATAAGCTACCAAAACTAGGTCGTTATCTACTTGACTTGATCGTAAAAAATGGGTAGAATGCTTTGTTATGACATAACACTTTGGATAAACTTACATTTCTGTATAAAATGTTCAAAACGACGAATGTAACAAAGAAAGATTCTCTTTGTTCACTTTCTCTTTCGATTATTGCAATATGGAAAGAATATGACTTCGATTCTGGAGGCCGCAGAACAATCCCAAACTAAACGCTTTCCTTGGCCAACGACTAACAGAAGGCCTTCCAACCCCTGGTGGGACAAAGAGTGCTCAGAGGCTAAACTCGCAAAACAAAATGCTTGCAAGACGTTTCTAAAACGGGGAGGAGGAACACCTCAGAATTTTGAAAAACTTATGTTTTTAGAAATCAAGTACAAGAGCATACTTCGAGCCAAAAAATGTAGCTATTGGAGACATTTTGTCGAAGGTTTGTCAAGAGTCAGACGAATGAGGAATCGTAACGTGGGCAATGAGAGTGAGAAATACTTAAACCGATGGATATTTGACATTGCTAGGAAAGTTTGCCCAGATTCTGTTCCTACGCAGCGCGTTACTCGGGAATCTCCTTCAAATATTGGTTTTATTAATAGCCCCTTTTCAATTATGGAATTTTCTATAGCACTTTTGTCTTGTAACAATAACGCTCCTGGGTTGGACAGAATTAAATTCAACTTTGTGAAGAATTTGCCTGATCTCGCCAAAAGACGTTTGTTGGAATTGTTCAACAAGTTTCTTGAGCAAAACATTATTCCACCTGACTGGAGGCAAGTGAAAGTTATCGGCATTCAAAAGGCGGGTAAACCAGCTTCCAATCACAACACATATAGACCCATTGCAAATCCTGGTGTGGTTCGATTCCAAATGCACGTGGGGAGGACATATTAGGTATCTGATAACGAAATGCCAACAAAGAGTACATTTTCTTCGAACAATAACAGGATCTTGGTGGGGTGCTCATCCGCAAGATCTAATAAAATTGTATCAGACAACGATACTTTCAGTGATGGAATATGGATGCGTTTGTTTTCGTTCCGCTGCAAACTCTCATATTATCAAACTGGAGCGAATTCATTACCGTTGTTTGCGAATTGCCTTAGGCTGCATGCATTCGACACATACAATGAGTCTTGAAGTTCTGGCGGAAGTTCTTCCATTAAAAGATTGATTTTAGGAGCTTTCATCACGCCTGCTAATAAGATGTGATGTGCTGAATTCCATGGTAATTAATAATTTCGAACGAATAGTCGAGCTTCGATCTCAAACAAAATTCATGACAGTATATTTTAACCACATGTCACAGGAAATCAATCCATCAAGATATATTCCTATCCATGTCAGCATCCAGAATGACCCTGTCTCAACTTTATTTTTCGATACATCCATACAGCGCGAAGAGCGTGGAATCCCGGAACATCTACGCTCGACGGAAATCCTAAAAATATTTTCAAGTAAGTTCAGGCATATTGACTCTGAGAGAATGTTTTACACGGACGGATCGCGAATTGAAGAAGCGACAGGGTTTAGTATGTTCAACAATAATGTTTCGGCCTCATTCAGGCTTCAAGACCCTGCATCTGTTTATATAGCAGAGTTAAAAGCAGTTCATTATAGTTTGAATGTAAGCGTCACATTATCTCCAAACCATTATTTCCTCTTCATAGATAGTCTGAGTGCAATTGAAGCCATTAGCTCAAACATGACTGACAAGAATGAACAGTTTTTCTTGGGCAAAATAAAACAGTGCCTGAACGACATATTGAATAATAATTATCAAATCATAATAGTTTGGGTCCCGGCTCATTGCTCCATTCCAGGCAATGAAAGAGCTGATATTTTAGCCAAACGTGGTGCTATTGAGGGTGAAATTTATGAGAGACCGATTGCTTTCAACGAATTCTATAGCGCGTCTCACCAAAGAACACTTTCCAGTTGGCAAGCTTCTTTGCGATAAAGATGATCTGGGTCAGTGGATGCACTTTATTATTCCTAAAATATCGACAAAGGCATGGTTCAGGGGACTGGATGTGAGTAGGGACTTCATTCGTGTGCTGGCCAAACTCATGTCCAACCACTACACGTTAGATGCACATCTCCTTCGAATTGGACTTTCCGAGACTAATCATTGTGCTTGTGACGAAGGTTATCGCGATATTGATCATGTCGTTTGGACATGCGTGGAGTATCTTGATGTCAGATCTCAACTAATAAATTCCTTACGTACCCAAGGTAGACTATCCAATGTCCCAGTTCGCGACATTCTTGCTTGCTGTGACCATACATACATGAAACTTCTTTATCATTAAGTCCATTGGAGTTCCAATTTAAATTTTGTTTTATGTTAGATCCCTTTCTTTTCCATGAGTTCTACCAATAGCCAGCTATCTTGAGCTTGAGCTTGAGCGACCACCCCTGGTTGCTACTCCGTTACTGATCGAGATTAGCTGAAATTGTACAGGTAGTTTCTAGATGATCCGACCTGGGACTGGTAAATCATCCTTCAATGTACATCTTCTGGTAATCCCAGAATTCATTGATCAGTACCGGCGCCGGCCAGGCCCGAACGTAGATCGTCTAAGGAATGGGAAGGGATGTTAGTCCAACACTTGTTGATACTAGAGGCCGTATATACTACTGCGCACTCCACAAGTGTCACAGGAGAAGGATTTCAGTATTGGTATTAATCGCGCGCGACTAAGTATGTTCCGATTTCAAGATGCTCGTATGCACCACTAAACTCACTAACTTCCCGAGTGAACGTTTCAACAATATCCTATACTGAAGTCACGGGAAGTCTTGATTCATAGCTCTTATTCGAGGAAACTGAAGAACAATTTGCAATACTATCGCGTAAAGAATAAAAACTTCCCTATTTTTATAAATGAAATTACGAGATACAAAATAAACGAGTGAATAGGATTTAGACAAAGCAGTTGTTATAAAATCATTTTAAATCTTCAAACAAAGGTCAACAGATTTCACGCGCGTCTTGATTCTGTATTATGCTTTATTATTCTAATTATTCATTTAAATTAATAATTGGTTATATTGGTTGATCTGGGCAGCCGGCTACCGAGAAAAATATTAATTTATTGTTTGAAATATTAATATCAAGTATATTTTTACTATGTATTCAATGTGCTGATATATGTTATCTCTGTTATTAATCTTAATATCAACGGATTTGCGCATTAGTTGATTTTTATCATTCAATTTATAATCCTGAATGACAATCAATAACATGGAAGAAGAAAACATTCCTAATAAAACTTTTCTCCGAAGCCCTACGGAAATTGATAGGTTGAATGAAGAGATAATTTAGTAAAATAGAGTAATCAGAAGTGAAACATTGAAAATATCTGATAACTGAAAGGAAAAAGAAACTCCAGCAATTGTCGCCTTTTGACATGGAAGCAGGAACCCAGTGGATCTATTCTTGGTTCATTTTTTTTCGTCGGATTCCACACGGCATCTAGGCTGGTACTGTCCGGAGAGAGCTAATAGGTACTATCAATCTCCTAGTGGACCCCAGCCCCTTTCCATGAGTTCAACCAATAGCCAGCTATCGTATATTAAATAAAAGTGATGAACTGATACAAACAAATTAATGAATACCAAAATACTAATATGATATTCGAAATGTATTAGGTTTGAAGTACTATGTATTGTGGATGCCACGGCGAAGAAAAACTTATGTATATTGCCTATGAAATAAACGTATTTATGGAAGAAAAAGTTAATACTGTTGATGTTCAACTACATTGAGATACACATAAATTACGATAATCACATAAAAAATTCGTTTAATTTATGTCTAAAATAGACTTGTCTAGTCTTGGTTATGGTACTATCCGTACCATATCAATGTTGTATGTTTAATGCACTTTCTCTTGATATACTAAACAAACGCGTTGCAAGTTTGCCTTAAGGCGCGTTGTGTACCTATGATATGAAATTGAGAATTGAATTTTACGATGATATAAATTGTCATGAACGAAGAATAAGGTTTGTTTGTCACACAGATATGCTATCGGTAGAATGTTATGTTATCGAGAACAACAAAGACTTTGAGTCTGGCAATGACCTTAGGTGTGTAGTCAGTCACCGTGTTGTAACTGTTAACTGTTCCCTAACCATGGTTATAGATGGTTGGCGATCGCAAGAGTCGGCGAAACAGAGGATGTAATAGCGAAATATATGCAGGAAGATACGGTCCTGTTAGAAGCTAAATTTTGTGATAAATCTTTTGCTACTTCCTATATACAAAAGTTCATTGTGCAAAGTTTTTTCAAAGACGAGATTTCAATCTAGCGTGGAAAGAAAAGCGCAAGCGTGTTGGAAATGTTCATTTTAGGTGAAGCTTAAAGTTATACAACAAAAGCTTGTTATAGGTAGAGCTTTTTTATTCAATAATTTCTCCTTTGAACGTGATCGTACAGGACGACTTGTTCATAAACATCACATTCAATTTCAGTGCGAGTAGTATTCGTTCCGAAATATCCTCCTATAGGATCTGGGAGAATATCTTTGCGGTCATAAATGTTCCGAAATATTATACCTTTGATAGGATCACATATAACTATATAATTTCTTGAGTTTCTTTTAAATATCCGATCTGTTTTGGAGTTGTAATAAGATAAATCAATTTTGGTTGGGTATAGAGTTCGTTCTTCTTTGAAAATAGCCTTCCAGTCCAGTGCGTTTTCCTTATCTTTGTTAGTTCGTCGCAAAGCTTGCTCATAATCAATGTATCCAGAAATTTCCGCATTTTTCCGACAGTATCGAATATAGATGATAGTCTAGAAATAAATAAGCTTATATAATAACTGTTTCGTGTGCTGTTACGAATTATACAGATAAAATTCCGAGACGATTAGGTCTTTCTCTAGTGGCTAGCTCAGCAAGAAATGTGTTTGTCGTTTGAAGACCACGACTGAAATAAACATTAGGATCCTGAGTAGCGTATAAGAAATCCCCAATTTCACTCCGACGACTCTCAAACGCTGCTTTCGTAAGTGATCTGCAATGCATTGAGATGCATTATAAAATCGACAAATATCCAGTTTTTTATTCTACCTATATCCAGTTTGGTACAATCGGAGTCCATTTTGTTTGTGTCCAAGATACCGCAAGTCTTGGGTGGTGACGAGACTTTGAAGATATTCTTGATGCGTAGAAAATTCCAGCAGTCGGATATCTTCATCGGTGAGTTTCATAGCTTCGAGATTGAGCTTGGGTTTGTATTCATATTTCAAGTTATCCTTATGGATTTTGGTGTTGAAATATTTAACTAGGTTGCTTTGTTATTAAATTTAAGAGCATTTCGGCAAGTTCATATAGCATATGTGCAACCCAATTAGGTTTTGCAACATGACTTTACAATTAAACTCGTAATGAACAAAAGTTTATGTTTTACATGTACCAGTGGTTTGTTTACATTTAAATTAGAATGAACACGTAAACAAACCATCGAAGGCTGTCAAATGATGTTAATTCAGTGATTTTTTTAAAGTTATGTCACGTTCGTGCAAAACCTCACAGAAATCACAATTCTCGGTTAATTTTTCATATGGGCGTATAAACAAGTGCCAGTTTCTCTTTAATCACTCTCTCTTTCGATTATTGTGATGTGATTAGAAAGATTTTCTTTGATATCACTATTCTGTTTGAAAGTCGAAAGTTTCGGGTATCATTTCATGCAAAGAGTTGAGTGATAAACGTGGAAACCGCTTGGTAATTAATAGAAGAGAAAGTGAACAAAGAGAAACTGTCACTTGCTTATACGCCCTTTTGAAAAATTAACCGAGAATTGGTCTGATGAATTTTCGCGGATACTTTTCACCTAGAGAGCCTTAAATCAGAGTGATGACATCTCAACCGTAATGTTGGCAACAATTTAACACATTTAGTCCCAGATGTTGGCAGTTTTGTTAGCTTTACATTGTATTTGTCAGGTCGTTTGTTCGTTTGGAACGAAACACTTGAAAATGTGCCTTCCATGTGACTAGCTATCGCCTCTCTGGGTTTAGGCACTCTGAGACTAATAAAAGCAGAATGCACAGGAACAAGTGATACAGGAATAGATTCAGAAAGTACAAAGAAACAAAAAGTTCATGAACAAGTGCAGAAATGAGAGAAATAAGTACTTAAAGTACTAGAACTAGTGCAGTTAGTGCATGAATAGATACAGAAAGTACGATAGTACAGGAACAAGTACAGTGTACTGCAACTGGTACAGAAAGTACAGGAAGTAGTACAAAAGCTACAGAAACATGTGCAGCAAGTATAGGAGCATGTACATAAAATTAAGAAACAAGTACAGAAAGTACAGGAACGAGTACAGAAAGTATAGAAACGAGAACAGAAAGTACAAGAACAAACACAGAAAGTACAGGAATAAGTTTAAAAAATACACGAATAGATACAAAAATGATCGCAATAAGTACAGAAAATAATGATATCCATTTCACTTTCATATCACTTGAATAGAAACGTCCATTTTTCAAACGTTAGCAGTTTGTGGCGTGAATTTCTAGTTTTTTTTCATAGGCAATTGTTCCTGTTCGCGTGTCTGCAAACCATCGGGTTTGAAAGGAAAATTAATTTCGGGTAACGGGTAACGGGAATACGGGTCTAGTTTCAACACACCATACATTGTTGAGCACTACCTAGAGGCAGGGTCCACCAAAGTATATCACCGTTACTCTAATGCGAAATTACCACAGTTAAAGAAACTATCCTAGTTTTAAGTAAATAGTATCAAAAATCGTTTTTCTCACAAAAATTATGACTAGAAAGACTGGTCAGCTTTATTAAAATGAATAGAACAAAATAGTTATTAAAATAATCAGGACTATTTCAAAAAAATATACTATTTATATATATTTTTTTGATATGAATATTTTGGTTTTTTAGTGGTTGTAGTGGAAGACAATTACAATCATTTTTGTTATTAAAATGTATGGTTTATTACTTCGAATTCGATGATAATGCAGAATTTCGAATATAAGTATTAACACGTCGCAGTCGAGGATCCGTGCTATAATCAAATTGAGCCCAAAAACTATGCTGAAGTGTACTGTATGAAATGATTTCTTTGAAAATTGTGTCTAATTTTGATTCCAAGCGTCATTTCGTCGTGATAAAGTGAATGTTGAAAACTAAACTTTTTTATTGATTTAATGAAAAATTGGAATATTTTTTTTCAGTGTGTATATTTTAGAAAGTTGAATTGATTACCTACAACTTCTTCTTGCAATTTGTGTAGAAGCTATAGATTTCGAGTTATAATAATGTGGCTTACAATACATATGCGTTTTTCAAAAATTTGTCTTGAGTGAAAAAATTTCTAAACCAGTGAAAAATACTTTATTTGCTATACCGAACACATATGAGAGGTTTCATGCAAATTGAAGTGGGTCGTGCCAACAGGCAGACGATTCCGCTTGAAATTGTTCTATACTTGTTGTACCTACTATTAGGTTTTTTACCGTCACTGCTAACCTCAATCGGATGAACACTTTTTGACAGTCCAGCAGTACTGTTTGTAAACAGAAATTTCTTTTGTTTGTTTATTGACAAATTGGATCAGACCATATACGGTCCGTATCGCCTAAATAAAGTTTTAAAACATTCGTTTACGATTGAATACGGTTCGTTTTTGATATTTATTAAATAAAAGTGACTAGTTGCAAAGTGTAAAGATGATTGTTTCAGATGTGCTCTTCGATTTTTGTTTAAGCTTGTTTGTAAACAGTACCGCTGAACTGTCAAGGATGAATACTTGTTCATTTGTGTCGTCACGATAAAAAACCTAATACTACAAATCCATCACATTTATTCATTTTAGAGGCTTGTCATATTGCAGTTCCCTCGGGCATGAATTTCCTTCCGACGGCCCTGCTAAACACGGAGTAGAAACGCGTTTAAAACTTCAATTTTACTTCGACATTTATCACAATAGTAGTAAACAAAAAAATATGGGAATGGGGCGAAGCGGGACATTATGCTTTAATAATTGTTTTATGTTTTAAATGAAATATTTATTGTGTATTGAAATTTGAATCTTTAGTGACTTATAACTCGATTAAAAACTATTTTCATCTTGAATATTTGTTTCATTTCGACAATTACTCTTCTTCAAAAAAGTTTATTTTACCAAATTTTGTTCCATGTAGGGGGCAAAGTGGGGTACTTTATAACATTTCATAATTACTTTAACATTTAACATAAACAATAACCTGTTTACATTAACATATATTTATGAATGTTAATGAAGTCAATATTGCGTCAATAAATGATGGTTAGATAAATATTTATTTTAAGTTTACAAAAAGGAGTTACGTTTGTAAGTGCGTTCCACTCTGCCGGAAACAAAAAATAATTGCAACTAATACAATGAAAATTGAGCGCAGTGCAATACACCCAAACCTACGTAAACTTTTTTTTGCGGTAGCTCTTTTTACGTAACTCCTTTTACGAACAAAATTCCAAATAACGTAATCTTTTTTTTACGAACCAAATCCCAAATAACGCAATCTTTTTTTTACGTACCTACTTCGTAAAAAGAGGTTTTTGCTTGCATACAACGAAAATCATTTCCGGCTCATTTATATTCCATGGAAATAACTATAATATGAATATTTTTGGAACGGGTTTGATAAGTACATGTTCGAAAACGATGTTTGAGGTAGTTCTGAATTCCAAGATGGCGACTTCCGGTTCATGGATATTCCTTGAAAACCCTTACAATGTGGGTGTTTTCGGAACGGGTGTGATGTGTAGATGTCGGAAAACTATGTTTGTGGTAGTTCTAAGTCCCAAGATGGCGACTTCCGGTTCAATGATCCGGTTTATAGAAATATTGTAAGGGGTTTTGAGGAATGCCATTATAAAAGAAGTCGCCATTCTGGAGTTCAGAACAATTTCAAACATCGTTTTGTGATATTTACTAATCAAAGCCGTTACGAAAATACTCATAGAGTGAAGGGTTTTAAGGAATGTCAATAAACCGGAAGTCGCCGTCTTGGAATTCTCATCAAACCCGTATCGACGCACCAAAACAAAAGACTCATGTCATGAAAACAATACTTCTGCAAAAAAAAGCACGAGTGTTTAATGTTCGAGACATAACTGGATGTCGTGAATACGAATAAAATTGACACACTTTCTCTATACTTCCGAATATCAGTTGATCGATTGTGTGAATTGTGCAAGCTTTCCCCTTTTTCACTACTAGATTTTGAAACGATACACCTGAACTACAGTACATTTTATATAGCAAATCAACAGAAAGTTCTACTATAAACTACAACTGGTTGAAAAATGGGCCGTACACAGTATAAAGATGTAAAATTTCGCATAATTCTATGGGTATACAATTACAGTTCTAAGTTGCAACAGAATTTTGATGTCGATTTTTTCATTTCGGATTTGGTTAATTTCAGTGAAGGAAACTATCATAATGCTGAGCGGGATTAATGTCTGGCATTCAAAAGGGCCAAATTGTGTAATTCTCTAAGATATCAAGCACTGTTTGTATATAAACGATTTCAAACACTGGTGCGAACTTTGCACTGTGAAAATAGCACAAAGCTAATCAAATTATTCTAGATTTGCACTACACTGATGGTTTTAATTTCCGATTTGTAAAAAAGCAATCTTTATAGTTCTTTAGATAACATTTGGAGCCACCAGAAGAGCTGATTTTGTATAATGTTGTTGTCCAACGTGTTTGCGCACATTAACGTTTGTGGTTTTGTCGGACAAGTGTTCGGATTCTCGCGACGGAGTGAAAACTCGCGGATACTATTTAACACTAACTGTATTTATTACAATGATCACTATAAGACTTGGACTGACTAACATATATGACTTAACGTCTAATCGTACTATCGTACTGTCGTACGATCGCACGATCGCGCCTGATCTGATCTGCACTACGCTTATATAGTCTGCGCACATTATCATAGGAATACAATTTGTCTCTACCGGAAAGCACATACCGTAAGATGTACCGGAAAGTATGTAATCTTTAATACTATTTGCTGCTTGTATAACTGCTCGAGTCCTATCACTAATCGGTTTCTGTTGTGTATACAGTAAAGCTCACTTAAACTGTCTACTGAAACTTACACTTTGGCGTAAACATACCACCCGCCTTGAAAGACTATGCTTTCAACAAACTAATCTGATTTGAGATACTATAAGCAATCTGCTCTGTTCCTGTTACAATTGAGAGTGTGTACTGCTTTTAACGATTATTAACCCGGCTGCTGTTATCATATATCCAGAATTATTTTACGAGTTCTATTTGCCTGACTATCCTATACATTGCAAATTCTCTGTAATTCCTATTCACAATATCTTTGGTGTGCTGCTTTCTGGTACTCTATGATCCTTTGATGAACCATGGGCGTCGAGGACGAGAGACTTGAATTCGACTCTGTCAACTGCTATGCAGCCGGCGTCGATAAAACAAGACCCGAGCGACTCCGCTGGTTCCATCTCTGGTAATGCTGCTACAATTGCACACTGTTGACCGAGTCAGAGTGACTCAAACGTTGACCTTGAATAAACGATATAACAAGACCGATGCTGAATGTATTTTCCGCCGTAAACACACGAAGAAGAATCCGATAACCGAAAAAAGCTGATGAACGAGATGTTGTTTCTGACGAGATGTCCTGATGTTATTTCTGAACGATGAATGAACTGATGATCTCGTTGACTGAAGTCCTCTGCTGTACTATTTGGATTGTGGAGAATTTGTTGGCTCCACGATACTACTTAAATTGCCGAACTGTTCCGTATTCGTTCCTTTGACCTCCTCTACCCTTCGTAGACTTGATGCCACAATCCGTATCATGACGCAGAGCTACGTCGCTCAGCAAAGTTTTAATGGTGCCACACATCACACTTAATTTGAGTTATTGTTGGGATGGTAGTTCCGATCACCTTGACCAAAACTGGGCCATCACTGATTGCTTCGATTGCTCGAAACCACTTTTGTTATGTTGTTATCAATCGCTGAATTGAATGATGTATATCGAACTGGTAGAAGAATGTTTCGCAGACGTGAACTGCTGTAGATCGAACTGGCAGAAGAATGCATCGTAGACTCACTGCAGGAGGTGCAGGGGGTGGAGTGGCGATGTGCACTCCATTAACTGTAACTTCACTGTTGTTGCTTAATTGCTTTCTAGACCGGGGATGATTTTATACTATTGAACTGGTGAGGTAGATGAAAACTTGGAAATATGCAACGATCATGAATCATTGACTGGCGACAAGCTGTTTGATGTCAGTTGACGAATGCTTCCGAAAATATCCGCTATCCTAGGCTGTCGATTATCCAAAAAATGCTACGATGATGTTGACACGCATTTCGATGCGCCATCCTGTTTGACGTGAATGACGATCTGGGAACCTCAACCATAGTGTCCCGATGTTCTTGAACCGTGCTGATGGTTATGATGTGAAATAGCTGAAATGTAAGAATCTGTACGAGCACGTTGGCGATTGAAATGAAACAAAATGGGTACTTAACTGCTATCAAGTCTCAGTCGGGGGTTCTACGAACCCACCGACGAGGCTTGTGCTCTTTACAGATGCCAGGAACTCGTCTGGATACTCTTTCTCCCGAGTAAGGACCGGATTCACCGGTATATCTGATGATCGATGAAGTTGATAATCGCCGCAACTGTTTGTGTTGTGACGCTGACTGGATCGCTTTCTCTAAAGTATGATGGTTGACGCTAACGTAAAGTGCTCCGACTATCACTGGACCGATGAAGTCTCGAGTATCTTGGATACTCCCGATGATATGAGACAACAGTGTCTCTCAGAATTTCAATGCGTTGACGTAATAGTAATCTGTGTTGATTGACGACGAATTTTCCTGATGGTTCCGATTACTGTACTGCTGCTGTGTTGCCTTCCGAAAAGCTCCGCTGGGCCTCAGACCCACGGACTGGAATTGCAATGTTTCCTCAATGTTGGAATTATTAACAACTCTGATGGTTCACTGCTGAATCTTGTTGAATAGCTCTCAATTTCGATGGGCCGATGTTTTGAGTACCTTGGACATACAGATACTCCCGATGATATGAGACAAGGCTGTCTCTCAGAATTCGAATAACTAATTCGACGTAATGATGAACTGTTTACTGGTGACGAAGTTCCTATTCGCGCTGTTGGTACTACGATGAATTTCGTGAAGGTTCCAAGTACTGGACTGCTGCTGTGTTGCCTTCCGAAAGGTTCCGCTGGGCTCAGACCCACGGACTGGAATTCTTCTTCTTCTTCTTCTTTCTGGTTGGCGTCACCTCACTTGAGATGACGCCGAATTGATGGCACAGCAACCAAGGCTATATTGCCAGTTTGTTTTCGTTTATAGTCCAATGGACTTTATTTTCACTTGACTACAAGCAAAAATCTCGCTGTGTGGCTGTGTCGAATCGTCAAAGTACTGCTGAAAATCCTTTCTTTCTGGTGAAATACTCGAATTTTCTCCGGACTAACACGATGCAACGTGCTAACCAGTTGAAAGTTTCACCGGAAGTCGTTTGGAATTATCAACAACTTGTTTGTTGATCCGATGAATACGATGATGTTATGGAAGTGCATTCGCGAAATGACTGGATCTCAATCCAGCTCTGCTGCTTCCTGTTATCAACAGACTGTAGTGGCTCTGTCAGCCCTGATAACTCACTCTTAAACCTGGTTGAATGGCGTTCAATTCATCCCGAAGTGAATGCACCTGAGATTGGTGAGGACGAATACCATCACCGCTGTAGTACTTTCAGCCGAATAAGTTTGTCTTCTCTGACCGTAGTGGATTTCACTTACTAGCTGCGGCTAGTCTATCATCTAATACTTCATGATGAGATTGTACGTCGTGTTTCAGCAAAGCCGGTGAAATAAATTGTTTCCTCATCTGCAGTGTGCATACTAAGGTCCTACCTGAACTGTCTTTGCTTGCCGAAAAGAACTCTCCCATGATCGGACGACCTCCGAGAATCCTTAACGCAAATGACCGGGAAAGATTTTGCTTGTTTTGTGGACAAGCCTGAGTGACTTACTGCTCTGTATCGGAGTGAATAATTTCCATTCCGCAGAATGGTCAGCAAAACTACCCAGACGATCAGGGTATTGACCTGCTTATCGAACCGAAGACCGAAATTCGTAACCGGAGTTGAAAGGTTGTTACTCTTTACACATAAATTCTACTTCACTCACGTATCTTGTTTGATTATCAATTCTGTTCCACGAACTGAATCATGCTGATCGATAAATCCAACTTCTTTTAATATGCATTGTTCGTAAAGTATCACTTTGAGTTCATCTGCACGCATATTGACGATTAGCACACTTTTTTTCTTAACGATAACTGTACTGGATTATAGTTTTCACACGGATTTACACAGAAATTGAACATTTCGTGTATTAATGAGTTTTCCTGATACCGCGTTTCGACTGGCGCGATAGATTTACGTTACTTATTCCGACGATCCGGCTCGAAGGACCAAAATGTTTGCGCACATTAACGTTTGTGTTTTTGTCGGACAAGTGTTCGGATTCTCGCGACGAAGTGAAAACTCCCGGATACTATTTAACACTAACTGTATTTATTACAACGATCACTATAAGACTTGGACTGACTAACATATATGACTTAACGTTTAATCGTACTATCGTACTGTCGTACGATCGGGTCAAGTACATCAAGAGATATTTGCGATAAAGTTCTTCGATCTCCTTTGAAGGGAAACTGGTACTGCGACCCGAGCGTTTGAGGCTTTATACAACGCAAAAGGTCTGCCTTCATTTTCGACTGCTCTTCCTAACGACTGAAGTCCAAATTAGAGCAGGACCTGAGCGTTTCACGCTTTATACTTGATTTGTTTTTACTGACAAAAAGTTCCGTCTGAAGCACTAGAATAAATGAACGATTTTCAATAAAAGTTTACCTTTTATACTCGTCCAATAGATAATCGGAACTGATATGAGCCTGACTACCTCAAAACCGTCGTCCGGGTGCGAAAAAGACAAGCAAGCGTGATGAATTTTCCACATTATTTCCACCAGTTTCAGAAAACTTAGTTTTTCAATTATTTATGGTTATCTCACGCTGTTGAAAATTCAATCACAAATTCCTGATCATATTTCCGATAGCTTGTAGAAAAAATTATGTTGTTGGGTCAAGTACATCAAGAGATATTTGCGATAAAGTTCTGCCCATTCTTATAGATGGTAAATTTTGAAAAGGCGCCCCATAGTAAAGTAAGTCGTATTCACGACAAAAACCTTTCCTAATCCACCTAGTTGTGTGATAATGCCTTGCTTTTGCCATTTGAATAGTTACAGCCATTTGATCTCCGAACTCGACAAATGGGGTAACAGTGGCTTTCGAACGAGCCTAGGCTTGTTGAAATCAGTTCAACCATCTCCGAGATAATTGAGTGGTAAAAAAATCTTTGAAAAATGCATACACATACACAAATACATACACACAGAATTTTCCCGATCTCGTCGAGTTGAGCCAAATGGCATGTAACACTATAGATCTCCGATGCAGGTCAAGTTTGACGTTCGGGTAAAGCAATTGCTTAAAACCGAAATCGACTCGAACGAACGACGGTCGAAAATAAAAAATAAGTTTATCCGTACACGACCCGAACCCGAGAGAGAATTTTAATCCAAACCCGAACTCAAAAAAAAAAGGCGGGTGGGTAATGTCAGAGACATAACTGGATGTCGTGAATACGAAAACAACTGACCTGTTCCTTAACACTTCCGAATATCAATTAGTTGATCAATTGTATGAATTATGCAAGCATTCCCCTTTTCCACATTTTTCGCAAAAACAAAGAAGGCTTCACTTGATCTCGATTACTGTGAATTTTTACACAGCGAAAAGTGCAAAAATCTAACCAAACTGTTCTAGATTTACACTAAACTGAGGATATTTCCTTTCGGTTTGCGAACAACAAATCCTAATAGTTCTTTAGAAAACTTTTAGAACCATTAGAACGGCTGATTTTGTGTAATGCTCTTCACCGTTGCTTTTTCACCAATGCAAATGACTGGCAGCTGCGACGTAATCGCTCTTGTCGGAGGCGAAACTAGCTTTGCAAACGACACAAAATACATGTGTTCGCAGTGGCGATAGAATCCAAACTGATCCAATTTTTGTCGAGAGGTTGGTTTATACCTGATTTCGTTTGTAGCTTTTTCAATAATGGGCGATCCTAACGGCTATAAAAATAGCAGCATATAGAATTTTAATTTCGATATTTAATTTCGGATTTGCATTTCATTGAAAGAAGCTATCCGGATCCTGGACGGGATTCATTCCTGCCTTTCAGAAGGACCAAATTGTGGAACTCACTACGATATTAAACACTGTTCGGAACATTTTCTCGAACGATTTGTTCTACAGCAGCAGATATTTTGTTCTCTTCCTCAGAACGCGTTCTGATTGGCTGGTGCTGATATGGATCAAATGAGACAGGTTTTTCAATAGTGTACTATTGAAATACTTCAATGCTTTTACTTTACACGCTTAAGTTGAAAAATTTCGATTCTATTGGTAGTAAGATTATATAAATCCTATGAGCTATGAGCTTTAAAAATACGAGAAAGGCAAACGCGCCTTATGAATTATCCTCTTTTATACTTGTTTATACCAAACATTTCAGAAAAGTTTAATTTTGAAGTATTTGAGATTATGTCTCACAACTGAATATTTTATCATAAAATTGTGATCATATTTCCGATGGCATGTAGCAAAAATTATGTTGATTCGTTAGATACAACAAGAGATATTCACGATCAAAAACTTATCACTCTCTCAGAGGGTAAATTTTGAAAAGGCACCCCATAGTAAAGTAAGTCGTATTCACGACAAAACTTTAGAAGTTGGGTTCGAAAACCCAAAATCTGAATTTTTGAATCCCGAACCCGGCAAATATTGTTTTTTGTTAGCTCGACCTTGACCCATACTCGTCGGGTTCGTGCCAGATGTTCACAACTATTCAGATTTACGGTGTAAACTGTACTTTTATACACAAAACTCTGTGCGAAACTGATCGTTTGGTAATAATTCACATAATTTCAATGAAATAAGTTTCGCCAAAAAATTACTTTCAAATCCAATCTCAGTGTGATCTAATGGTAACTGAATTACCAAAAACTACTTTCGAATAAGCTTCTACGGTTGTATTTTCATAGTACTTAAACGATATACTCAGTTATGAATTAATACTTGAATGCACTATAACAATAGAAAAGTGATGAGTACTTTCGCTATTATACTATGAAATGACTGTTAAGTTTTCCTATCATCACTCAATAATTTGGCGCGAACTGAAGACGGTCAAATCGAAATCGAATTGGTTGACCTGATGAGCACAGATCCAAAGCCTGGACTGATGTCGTCATATTCCATTGACGCGAGTGAGTGGGTGGTTGAATGTGAAAAGGGAAAAGCACAGGTCACTCGTCATCGTTGCTCTTACTATGCGAACTACGTGTACGTAGTTGATGGGAGAGTGCCAAAAGAAAAACGAGCGTCAGTTAGTAGTAAAAACATTTTCATTATCAGACAAAGGCGAACATGATACTGTATGTGTGTACTGTCGGTAGCTTTTGTGTACGGCTACGAACAGGATATGAATGTACATACATACCTACAACACCGAAGCATCCCGCCATAGAATCAGTCATTGATAGTAAAGAGAAAAATTCGAGAACAGCGGAAGCATGCGTGTCATCATATTACGAAACAAGAGCGAATTTATTGAGTTGATAGTGAGCAACGGGTAGGCTCTCACTGGAAGCAATGAATTTTCCACGAAAATCAACACGAATAAGCGTGCTTTGTAATGGCACTGTGGAAAAATCGTCATACAGGTTTTTTGAGAAAACAGAGAATGTTCTGAGAGAAAATAAGCGCAGATAGTTGCAGAGGTATATTAGATACTTTCCTTCATAGGCTACCGTCGGAATCGGGCGATTATTAGTAAGGCTAGCAGAGTGACAGGAAGTATACGGTGGTTACATAAAACGGGAAGAAAATTTGTGCTTCTGCTGTGTTTTTTATATGTAGTATTGGTCGAGAATCGTACTGATTTCTAGAGGACGCATTCTGAGAGTTGTTTCAAATTTTCACAAAAAATATATACCTAAAAATGTAATGTGTGAAATAATGAAAAAAGTTACTTCAATCAGAAACACACAATTCTTTTTGGATGGATGTATACTTTGTTTGTGGTAATGGAAAGATTAATTACAAGAAAGCTTTATTGTACCCATGAACATGCATTGCCCTTTTCGAAGGCTACTCAGAGATAGAATATTGTAAAATTACGGATATCAATATTTGGCGAGAAGGATTTAATGATGGAAAGAAACATAATTAACGTTCACACAAGAAAGAAAAAGTAGAATTAGAGAATAATCTTCGCGGTTGTGTGTTCGTGGTGAAAGTTATCCTGTTATAAATCGATGGTGGAACGGTGGTGGGAGCAAGGAAGCTCTATTTAGTGAAAATTTAGGTAAATAAATTAGTGAATAGTTCTAATACTATTTAGTACTGCGTCAGATTTACCAAAAATATGGTTTTAGGCAACAAATGATTACAAGGAAAAGTCATAGAGGCAAACAAAAATGGGTGTAAGGAGAATTATCCCTGATTTTGCCTCCACTCTCGATTGCGTGTCAAAATTCCTTCAGTAGTTCTCTCTCTAAGCATGTGTACATGAACTACAATCCAGGTATCGTTGTTACAACAGTGTGATCGGGTCAAGAGGGTAGCATATATATAGAAGAAATCGACTGATCAGAAATTACTCGCGATGGAATAAAAAAAACTAAGTGAAAAAAATGTTCATATTAATAATAACGAACATATATAGGCTGAAAAAAAATATTTTGTGGCTAGTAATAAAATGAATATTGCAATGATTAAATTCCGTTTACATAAAGACAAGCATTTTTTTCGCTATAGTACAAATTAAATAGTGGGGACATCGAAAATTTCGGTTGGTGGTTCAATGCATATGGCGCTGCTCTTACAAGCCTGTTTTTGTATGTTCAAACCCCGACTGGAAGGATTATTAGTGTCAGTAGAATCGTAGTACTAGCAGGCAATGATTCTGTATTTTAAGAATCCGCTGCGAAGTCTGTTGAAACAGAAAGGCCAAATTCTACTAAATGAATATAATGCCAAGATTTTGATTTGTTCTCCTTTGGACATCAAAAAGGAAATATATTGGAGTAATTTGGACCGAAATTATACATGATGAAGAGCCAAAACCTAGTTGGGGTTCTCAATGGTTGATTAAGGTTTAATTTCAAAAGTTTCTAGCTTTGTGCATAGCATAGCTATCTGTATACGCGCGGCAGAATGTGTAAGACAGAAATTGAATGGCAACTAAAGATAGGCTTACATTTTTTAACGGCCATCTGAGTGTTTTTAAGAATGAAACACTGGCACTCAAAACAAAAATGCAACAGACAAAAGTGATCACCAAACATTTTTGTCAAGTGAGATATTTTTGAAACTCACAAAGAATAAATAAATGTTTTTGTAAGGTTTGTTCATTCAACTCCATATTCTTGGCTAAATACCTTCACCTTGGATTTAACTTTACCCATCAAATTCCGTTAACACTAGTGTTATCTTCCTTACACACTTTCATTCTCTTTTGCTTCAAATCCTTGTCGTATTTGGAGACTTCACTTGTTTTCCGGAGCTTGTTCTTCATAATAATCCAGAATCTTTCTACCAGGCGAAGCTCTGACGAGCTGAACGGAATTGCCTTTTTCGGTACAGAAACAACATCGTTAGCTTCGTACTCCACTCCATCACCGGTTTCCGGCGAAAAAGCAGCAAACGCTTTTGGAGGCGTCCTTCTTTATATATTTGACTGTTAATAGTACCAGTATTTATGCACGGCTTCAGAGTTTTCTGCATACACAGATCACCTGCGACACCAAGTACTTTTTTTATAACTATTTATTGGAATATTACTTAAAGTTAAATTATTAAGATTTAAGTTGGGTGTTCAACCACAAGTGGTGACTTTTCAACCCTATTAGGGGCTGGGGTCCACTAGGAGATTGATAGTACCTATTAGCTCTCTCCGGACTGTACCAGCCTAGATGCCGTGTGGAATCCGGCGGAAAAAAATGAACCAAGAATAGATCCACTGGGTTCCTGCTTCCATGTCGTAAAAGGCGATAATTGCAGGAGTTTCTTTTTCCTTTCAGTTATAAGATATTTTCAATGTTTTACTTCTGATTACTCTATTTTTCTAAATCATCTCTTTATTCAACCTATCAATTTCCGTCTAGCATCGGAGAAATGTTTTATTAGGAATGATCTCTTCTTCCATGTTATTGATTGTCTTTCAGGATTATAAAATGAATGATAAAAATCAACCATTGCGCAAATCCGTTTATATTACAAAGTTAATAACAGAGATAACATATATCGGTATATTGAATACATAGTAAAAAACACTTGATATTAATATTGCAAACAGTAAATTAATATTTTTCTCGGTAGCCGGCTGCCCAGATCAACTAATATAACCAATTAATAATTTCAATAAACAATTCAAATAATAAAAATAATAAAGAATCGGAAATAATAAAGAATCAAGACGCGTGTGAAATCTGTTGACCTTTGTTTGGTGATTTAAAATGATTTTATAATATCTGTTTAGAATATTTCAATGCAATGAATCAACTTTTTTGTCTAAATCCTATTCGCTCGTTTATTTTGTATCACGTAGTTTCATTTATAAAAACGTGCTTAATCCACCTAGCAGTGAGATGATACCTTTTTTTTATCAATCGGAATGTGTTTTTTTGCATGACTAAAAAAAACGCGAAAGGTAGATGCATAAACGAGTGACTGCATACTCGACAGCCGGCTGTCCGGAGTTTTGTCAATTTCGGAGATTGACTGTTTCGTGCATTATATTGCCAGCACAAAGTAACACATAAAACGATAATACTTTAAAACATTCTTGGTAGCCGGCTACCCAGAGCAATAAACACATGATAACATTATTAAAACATTTACTAACAAAGTATCCTCTCCTGTGATGCATGTGGGAATGCAGAGGATTCCTCGGTTCTTAGTAGCAACATGCATCGAACTAACAATCCTTTCCCTCCCAAGTAGATCTGCATTCGGACGTGGCCGGCGTCGGTATTGATCAGCATGCATGGTTCAATACAGTTTGCACAGTGTGAAACAATGTGTTATTCCCAAACATTACTTCAAAAAATCATTTTGCAATCTCAATTGGTCCAGATCAATAACGGAGTAGCAATACACGGGCGGTCTCTAATGCTAATGCTAATGCTAAAGTGGTGACTTTTCAACCCTATTATATACATCATTTGGTTCTTACCATGAAGAAATCATTTGCTTCCGCAATTCTGTGATTTTTGTGTAGGGAAAATTGTAAACCTACTTGTATTGTGTAATGGGGAAAAGGAACTTATATACTAACTTACTAACTAATACAGAGAGCAAATCGATTCAATTAGAGATTGCATCGATTTTTGTCGGAATTTGCTAATATTATTATGTGACATTGCATCTGATGGTTCTATATTTGTGAGTCTGTGTAACTCATTTGTACTAAACCAGGGAGGACGCTTCAAAATCATTTTCAAAATTTTATTCTGAATCCTTTGAAGCGTTTTCTTCCTGGTGGAACAACAACTTGACCAAATTGGTACTGCATAAAGCATAAATTAACAATTTGTTTTTTAGACAGAGCTTAGAATTTCTGTTTATAAGAGGATATAAACATTTAATATATTTATTATACTTTGCCTGGATTCCTTCAATGTGATCCTTGAAAGTGAGTTTTTGTCATACGTTAAACCAAAGTATTTTGCTTGATCAGACCATGTTAATTCCAAGCCATTCAATTTGATAATGTGATTATTGTTTGGTTTAAGAAAAGAAGCTCTTGGCTTATGAGGAAAAATAATTAATTGCGTTTTTGCTGCATTTGGTTTAATTTTCCATTTTGACAGATCAATCACTGAAAATATTTAAACTTTTTTGTAAGCGACTGCAGATCATTCTTAGATTTCTACCTGTGGCTAACAGACTTATAGCGATTTCTGACAACCAACGGGTAGATTTGGAAGATCAGAAGTGAAAATATTATACAAGATTGGAACACCTGCTCGTACGGGTAGCAATTAAGATTTTTAATTCTGATAGCTAACCTGAAGAGTACGACCAGATAAATAATGTTGTATCATTTTGATCAAATAAATTGGAAACTGAAAATCAGACATTTTTGTTATTAAACCTTTGTGCCAAACACTGTCGAATACTTTTTCTTTGTCTAGAAGAGCAACTCCAGTGGATAACCCAGAAGATTTATTTGCTTTTATCATGTTCGTTACTCTTACAAGTTGATGAGTAGTTGACGAAATCCAAACTACTCTGGTAAAAAATTGAATTCTCATTTATATGAGACATCATTCTTAACAAGAAATTTATTTCAAAAAGTTTACAGATAGAAGAGGGTAAACTAATTGGTCGATAACTTGATGTTTCTGCTGGCTTTTTATCAGGTTTGAGGATAGGAATTACTTTAGCGTTTTTGTATGTTTTAGGAAAGTAAGGTAATGAAAAACACCAATTTTAACCAAGAGTCTCAAGGTGTTGATTTTTAATAGAATATTAAAGATTTCATCATTACCAGGAGCCTTCATGTTTTTAAGTTTCCTAATAATTAACTTAATTTTTTCAAAATTCGTCTCAGTAATCCCAAGTAGCACCTGTAATTTATTCATAAAAAAGAAAATAAATCCTATGATGCATAATGGTCGCATGATAGACACAACGAAGCAAGTCGGATTGTGATGGTGACAATGAAGTCAAAGTAATGTTACGAATTCACATCTCATCATACTAAGTTACAATAAGTTCCGACGTAACTTTTCGGTAACCTAACTCTTACGACATGTTCGCATTAGCTGTTTTTGGTCACTAACTGGTCACCGCAACCAAATTTGATCATGAAAATGTCACACACTACAAGACAAACCTAAGTAATGATTTCATATCTTTTATTGTATTCGTTGTGATTCAACAAAGAAAAAAACGAGCTTAATCCACCTAGCAGTGAGATGATACCTTTTTTTATCAATCCGCATTTGTTTTTTGCATGAATATTCTTCGGTGTTTCAGTTTTCATGACATTATTCTAATGACAATTTGAGATTTTAATCACTCATTACTCTGTAATGTCGAAACTGCAAATAGGATCGAATTTGAATCTAAAAGTGTAACAATCGATTAAACATTCCATGATATGTCGAAGTAATTTCCACTTTAGAGTTTAGGGTAATTTAAGGTACTTAGAGAGCCGGTATTCAGGAACCAGCATAACCCAAACCGTATGACCATATGACGAATAAATTGCAATATTTTTGAGTCCAACTTTAAAGCTTTTCGGGATTGTCATCTTCTATATCGCTTTGAATTTTAAAAATTCATCATCCTACAATTCCAGAATCGGAGGTCAGAATTGGATAAAATTGGATTTATTTTAATCTGAAATTCGATTTGGCGACTCGATACTGGAACCGGAACTCAAAATTCGGTGTAGTCGAAGTCAGACGAATTCACCGAAGTAGCTGTATAGTTTACATTTTTTTTTTATTCAATAATATAATATAATATTAAGGCACACTGCTTAAGCTCTAAGATGCCAAGGGTATTTACTAATCTTAATTATCGTCTAACTTAAAACTAGAGTAGTATCATTATGTAATATAGTATCTGGCGATCGGTAGTGGCCGGTGAATTGAATTTAGGATGAGATGATTCCAGATGGCGATGGTAATTTTCTATGTTGGCCGCATTCTTCGGTCCGTGAGGGTCCGCGGGAAACACCCCCAGGCTACGAAGGCCCGGCGGGTGGCCCGCATGCTGGTCATTGACTGGAGCGGTCTTCCGGTGATGGTGATGTTACGGAAGAGAATGAAAAAAAGAAGTAAATATTGTGGGAAACGGGGTAAAAAAGGGGTGTGGGAACAAAATGTTTGAAAACGACAGAGATCTAATTAGTTGCCATCGAGATGGTGAAAAAACAGGGAAAGGGGAACGAAAAAGTTAGTGACAAAAAAAAAGATCTTGTTAATTCCAATGAAGATGGTGAACAGGGACGGGGATCGAGAGAATCGGGCGGATGTTAATGTCGAACCTGTAGGTGGAGATTATATTTTCTGAGCGAGGAATAACACATTACACTTGTATATCAATGTGTTTGAGGTACTGGTATATGAGAAGCATATATGAACTATCCCGACTCGCCAACACATCCCGAACCGGCACCTCAGGCGGTCTACCTCGGGCCCTGAGGGATTCCAGTAGCTTCGACCTGGCGTCACGATACTCTACGCACGACCACACGACATGCTCGATGTCCTGATAACCGTCGCCACAGGTGCAGAGCCCGTTCTCCACGATCCCGATACGCCGGAGATGTGCGTTGAATGTATAGTGATTTGACATGAGCCGTGACATAACGCGAATGAAATCACGACTCATGTTCATCCCCTTGAACCAAGGTTTCGTCGATACCTTAGGGATAATGGAGTGTAGCCATCGTCCCAGTTCGTCATTCGTCCATGAAGTTTGCCAACTTTCGAGAGTTTTCTGACGAGAAATACTGAAAAATTCATTGAAGCAGATTGGTCTTTCATAAATATCACCTTCCAATGCGCCCACTTTAGCCAATAAGTCTGCCTTTTCATTGCCCGGAATGGAACAATGCGAAGGGACCCAGACTAACGATATTAAATAAGACCGTTCAGATAAAGTTCTCAAATGTTCCCGTATTTTCCCCAGGAAATATGGGGGATACTTTCCTGGCTTCATTGCCCGGAGAGCTTCTATTGAACTTAGACTGTCCGTGACAATGAAGTAATGGTCTTTGGGCATGGTTTCAATGATCTCGAGGGTGTACTGAATAGCAGCTAATTCTGCGACGTAAACTGAAGCCGGATCACTGAGTTTGTAAGAAGCGGTGATGTTTTGATTGAAGATGCCGAAGCCTGTGGACTCGTTGATGTTTGATCCGTCAGTGTAAAACACCTTTTCACAGTTGACTGTTCTAAATTTATTATAAAAAATATTTGGGGCCACTTGAGGGCGCACGTGATCCGGAATTCCACGAATTTCTTCTCTCATGGATGTGTCGAAAAACACAGTAGAATCAGAAGTATCCAAGAAATGAGCACGGTTGGAAACAAACGAAGAAGGATTAATATTCTGAGCCATGTAATCAAAATACAAGGACATAAAACGGGTTTGAGAGTTAAGCTCAACTAACCTTTCGAAGTTTTCAATCATCAGAGGATTCAAAATGTCGCATCGAATGAGCAAACGATATGAGAGATCCCAGAACCGGTTTTTCAGTGGAAGAACGCCTGCCAGCACTTCGAGGCTCATCGTATGAGTCGATTGCATGCAACCCAAGGCAATACGCAAACAACGATACTGAATTCTTTCCAGCTTGATGAAATGAGTGTTCGCCACTGATCGGAAGCAGAAGCATCCGTATTCCATCACGGACAATATCGTTGTTTGATACAACCTGATCAGGTCTCCTGGGTGGGCACCCCACCATGATCCGGTTATTGTATGAAGAAAGTTGATTCTCTGCTGGCATTTTTGTTTCAGATACCTAATGTGACATCCCCAGGTGCCTTTGGAGTCGAACCAGACCCCGAGATATTTAAATGTGAAGGCCTGAGCTATGGTTTCACCCCCTAGTTGAAGCTGTAATTGTGCTGGTTCTCGCTTCCTCGAAAATACAACCAGCTCAGTTTTCTCCGTAGAGAACTCGATACCCATTTGAAGAGCCCATGATGATAAGTTGTCGAGAGTATCTTGTAATGGTCCTTGGAGATCGGCAGCTTTGGGTCCTATAATAGACACAACGCTGTCGTCGGCAAGTTGTCTTAGCGTGCAAGATGTGTTGATACATTCATCGATATTACTTACGTAAAAATTGTATAAAAGGGGGCTTAAGCATGAGCCCTGAGGAAGACCCATGTAGCTGAATCGTATTGTCGACAAATCACCATGCGCAAAGTACATGTGTTTCTCAGACAATAGATTATGTAAAAAGTTGTTCAAAACTGGCGAAAGACCATGCTGATGCAACTTCTCAGATAGGATATTTATAGAAACTGAGTCAAAAGCCCCCTTAATGTCTAGGAAAACTGACGCCATTTGTTCTTTACGAGCAAATGCCATTTGAATTTCTGTTGAGAGCAACGCAAGACAATCGTTCGTTCCTTTGCCCCTGCGGAAACCAAATTGTGTATCTGAAAGTAAACCATTAGTTTCGACCCAATTGTCTAGACGAAACAGAATCATTTTTTCGAACAATTTCCGGATACAGGAAAGCATAGCAATCGGCCGATACGAATTGTGATCGGAGGCTGGTTTCCCTGGTTTTTGGATGGCGATAACTCTGACTTGTCTCCAGTCGTGTGGGACAATATTACCCGTGAGGAACTTGTTGAATAAATTCAGCAAGCGCCTTTTGGCGGGGTCAGGCAGATTTTTCAACAAGTTGAATTTTATTCTGTCTAATCCCGGGGCTTTATTGTTACATGACAAAAGTGCAAGTGAAAGCTCTACCATCGAAAACGGTGATTCGTTTGTATTTGGTGTCGCGGCGCGGGTGATCTTCTGTTCCGGAACAGAGTCTGGGCATACTTTTTTAGCGAAATCGAATATCCAGCGGTTGGAGTATTCCTCGCTTTCATTCGTGGTGTTATGGTTGCGCATTCGTCGGGCTGTGTTCCAAAGAGTGCTCATAGATGTTTCTTTCGTTAAGCCGTCTATAAACCGACGCCAGTAACCGCGTTTCTTGGCTCTAATCAAGTTCTTAGTTTTAACGTCTAACGCCGCGTAATTCCGGTAATTATCAGGTGTTCCATTTTTTCTGAATTTTTTATACGCGGAGGCTCTCTCCGCGTTTAAATTTGTGCACTCTTTGTCCCACCACGGGTTGGGAGGACGGATGTTAGTTTTTGCGCCGGGTACACGTTTCGTCTGAGCTTGAATCGCAGTATCGAGAATCAAGCCAGCCAAAAACGTGTACTCTTCCTCCGGAGGAAGTTGTAGAGTTCTTTCAAGTTTCTCAGATATCGAGGTCGCATAGCTATTCCAATCAATATTTCGTGTGAGGTCATACGAAACATTGATTGTCTTCGATGGTTTTAAGCCGCTGGTGATTGATATTACGATCGGTAGATGATCACTACCGTGGGGATCAGGAATTACCTCCCACGTGCAATCCAACCGTAGCGATGTCGAGCAAAGGGATAAATCCAGCGCACTTGGTCTTGCTGGTGGTGCAGGAATCCGTGTCATTTCTCCCGTATTCAAGATTGTCATATTGAAGTTGTCGCAAATATCATGGATCATAGCTGATCTGTTATCGTCGTGAAGACAGCCCCATCCCGTACCGTGTGAGTTAAAGTCTCCTAAAACCAACGTCGGTGCGGGAAGGAGCTCTATGATATTACTGAGCCGCCGATGCCCAACCAAGGCTCTAGGGGGAATGTAGATGGAAGCAATACAAAGGTCCTTACCTTTGATTGTAACATGACATGCGACAACTTCAATACCTGGTATCGAGGGGAGGTTAATTCGATAAAAAGAATAGCACTTTTTGATCCCTAAAAGTACTCCTCCATAGGGAACATCTCGATCCAGGCGAATAATGTTAAAATCGTGGAAGTTTAAGGATATTTCAGAAGTTAGCCAAGTTTCGCACAATGCAAATGCGTCACATTTCAGATTATTTACTAGAAATTTAAAAGAATCTATTTTTGGGATGATACTTCTGCAATTCCACTGTAAAACAGTGATTAGATCCGTGACCTCGGTGGATGATTTAGCCATCGAAGGATACAATCGCTGAGAGAAGGGGCCAATTTGCAGTCAACTGCTTCAAATATGTTTTTACTGTTGGCATGAAAGCAATTAAAATGCTTCTAAGAGGGTCTGAAATTTTGAAAGTTGTAAAAATCCAGTCCACAACATCAGAGAACTTAATAAGTCCAGCACCTAGTTGGTTCTCTGGTAGATTTTCTGGGACGCTTGGGGATTTTGTAGTCCCGGGAAGTCGTGGGAATTCCATCTCGGAATTGAGTTTTCCGAGACCAGGAGCTTTTTGCTTCGGTGTTGTGTCCCGATTCCCGTTAGCTGTAACTTTTCGAAGCCCTTCGGAAGACACCTTCGAACCCTTACTAGGTAGCTTATGAGAGGATTTATTTATTCTTTTCCTACAGCTATGAGGGACCGCCGAAGATGGACCTTTCAAAGGGTCGTCAGAATCGCTCTCGTCAGTTGACAAGCAGGCATATGGGTTCGTTGTCTGTTTAGGAGGGGTGGCACTTTTAAGCATCTCTGCGAAAGAACGCTTGGAGTGCTCCTTTAGGGAACGCTTCATTCGATCACCTCGCAGTTTGTAAGCGGGACAATCAGAGAGGTCATGCGGACCCTCCTTACAGTAGAGACACTTTTCAGCATCCTTACCGCAAGAGCCGTCCGCATGAGCTTCCCCACAGTTAGCACAACGTGGCTTATTGCTGCAATGGGTAGCTGTATGCCCCAGTTGTTTGCAATTAGTACAGTTCATTACTCGGGGTACGAATAGGCGAACAGGCAAACGAACCCGGTCCAAGAGGATGTAGTTGGGCAAAGCAGAACCGGCGAAGGTCACACGATAAGAGTCTGATTGGGGATAGGACTTTGTTCCATCCCCGGCGATCGATACTGAATGCAATCGCTTGCAATCCAGTATCTTGACATTCTTAAGTGAGGGGTCTTTAAAACAACCCGCCCCGTACTTAAGAACGTCCTCGCAAGTCAAACTCGAATCGGTGACCACACCGTCGATTTCGACTTCACGAGCTGGCACGTAGACGCGGTACTCCCGCGTAAAAGGATCATTTTGAACGAGCTCATTAGCCTGTTTTGAACTGGTAAACAGGACCCTGAGCTTGTCTGGACGTATCTTATCAAAACTTTTTATAGTATTGTATCGCGAGGACAGGTCCCGCGATATTTTTAAAATATTTAATTTTTTTTCTTTCGATTTGGTCCGGAAATAGACCGCATAAGGACCGGCCGGTAGTGCGAGCCCATCCGGATAGCTCTTTATGCGAGACTTTTTATAGTCAAGGGAAGTCTCCATTTGATCATCGGGAACGGGGGGGTCAGAATTTAGACTAGACATGTTGCGGAGCTACCTCCGCGCAGAAATAAATGAATCGGGGAGAAATAGAACAGTCGAATGCAGGAAGGAAAAAAAAAAACTAAATAATGATACTTAACTTAAATCCAACGGGGGCCACCAAGGCCTAGCCCTCGTCGATCGGCGTATCGCCGCTGCGATGGTGTGCAAAAAACCTCCGAGAGGAAAAAGCACACTCTTTTTTAATCCGCACAGTGATATCACGTACACCGCTGGGCCTGTTTTGATCGATCGAACAATCACCGGCTAACGGTACTGTTTCGATCGTCCGCTCACAACAATACACTGCTTCAGTATATAATGTGCATAAAACCTCTCACAGGAAAAAGCACTATTGTCTATTACACAATAGCAATCTAGTTTTGATCGTCCGGTCACTTTATCACACACGGCACTGGTTTTCAACGCTTTCGCAGTAAACACAAAGCACGTCCGTTCACTCGGAAGGTTGAAACGGCAAATGTATAGTTTACATTTGTTTTAAAATGTTTGAAAATCAATGTAGACATCTTTGAGAAATCGTAGTGCGAATTAAATTTTTGGGTGCCTTCCGAAACGAAAACTGAATACAACCAAAAATGAAATAAGTTTATTTGGTTATCGACTATCCAAATGTGCTAATCCGATAAACCTGATTAATTTATGTGAAACGGACATTCTTATACTAATCACCCTGCATCTCCGAAACCGGAAGTTGGATCTGACTGAAAAACAAGATGTTTTATAGAATTTCAAAACTTTTCATTTGAATCTTAGATGATTCTTAGATTTCATTTGAATCTTATATCGGTTCAGCCATCTACGAGAAAAATGAGTTACACAGTTTTAATTTCGTTTCACATATGATCCTGTTGTTCCGGAACCAGAGGTCGGAACCAAACATAATTCATGAACCTTGTTTGGGAGTATACTACTTTTCATATGAATCTGAGTTTGTACAAAAACGGATTAGTCATCTCCGAAAAAAATTAAGTGAAATTATTTGTCACACACGCATTTGCTGATTTCGACGAACTGATTTGAATGGTATATGGGTGTTATGTTCTTCTAGCACTTATTGCTGTACGTAGTTTAAAACAATATAATTATGGAATTGCTTTCAACTCGAAAATGCTGCCATCATCTGGTTTTCATACGGCATATTCGAACGATTATGTTGCCAAAAACGAACCGTGCTAAAATCGGTCCGAGCCAAAATATCATGCTGTACAGTCTTTTGGGTACTTAGAAACAAATGTATGTAACAGTATAAAAAATCGTGTTTTATGTTGCTCCCAAGCATTTCTTTGCCAGACAGCGCTCAAAACTTCCACTGCTGGAATAGGGAAAAAAGTCACTTACACAAAAACTTCGATATCTCCGTTAAAAAATGGACAGATTTTAACAATCTATGGCTTGTTGGATAGGTATTACCGTGCGGAATCTAAATCAGAAAATATATTCTGTTTTCATGGCGAATTGTGACAGATACTGTTAAAAAACTGAATATTTTGACATAAAACTTCGTATAACTCAAAAAGTAAACATCCGATCTGAAAACCATTCAATAGCGTTCTGGGTGACGGGGAGACCTTTCATTTGCGACTACTTTGATCAAAATCGGTCCAGCCATCTCTGAGATCTCGACCTCTTAGTTGACAACACACATACAGACACACACACACACACACACACAAACGGACATTTGCTCAGTTCGTCGAGCTGAATCGATTGGTATATGACATTCGGCCCTCCGGGCCTCGGAAAATTTTTCTAAAGTTTGAGCGAATTCTATACCTATTTTTTATATATATAAAAAACCTGTTTTAATCCACCTAGTGGTGTAATGATGCCTTTCTCATGTACATATAATATTGTGGTATTCTATTAAAAAATTTTCTCTTCGATTTTTGAAAGAAACCAAGTGATTGTTTATGCATAACATACAGAATAAAACAGTGCTTTGATTGCGTAAGCCATCCTTAAGAGAACGAAATGGGTTCACTATTATATGCACTTCCGGCACCGCAACCTGAGAACCGGTATAATCGAAGTCGGTTCGTACGGCCACCAAATAACATGACACACAAACTCTTCTAGTACGCACCCTATAACTCCGGATTCGGAAGTCGGATCCGGATGAAATTCAGGAATTCCGTATGGGACCGGAAGACCTTTCATTTGAATCTAAGTTTGTGGAAATCGGTCAAACCATCGCTGAGAAAAGTGAGTGAGATACATTTTGGTATATATGACCACTATTTCTGGTACTTCCGGAACCGGATACCGGGAACCAGGATAGCCGAAATCGGTTTGTTTAGTTGCCTACTGATAATGACTATCGATTTGTGTAGTTTTGAGACCAGTTTAGAAAAATTTTCACGTTTTTTGCTTCGCCGGTTTAAGTGACGGTGTACAATATTGAACACACTTTACCCTATAATTCCGGAACCGGAAGTCGGATCCGGATGAAATTCAGGAATTCCTTATGGGACCGGGAGACCTTTCATTTGAATCTAAGTTTGTGGAAATCGGTCAAACCATCGCTGAGAAAAGTAAGTGAGATCCATTTTGGTATATATGACCACTATTTCCGGTACTTCCGGAACCGGATACTGGGAACCAGGGTAGCCGGAATCGGTTTGTTTAGTTGCCTACTGATAATGACTATCGATTTGTGTAGTTTTGAGACCAGTTTAGAAAATTTTTTACGTGTTTTGTTTCGCCGGTTTAAGTGACGGTGTACAATATTGAACACACTTTACCCTATAATTCCGGAACCGGAAGTCGGATCGGGATGAAATTCAGGAATTCCGTATGGGACCACGAGACCTTTCATTTTAATCCTAGTTTGTCAAAATCGGTTCAGCCATCTCCGAGAAAACCTAGTGAGATTATTTGACACATACTCACACACACACACACACACACACACACACACACACACACACACACACACACATACACACACACACACACACACACACACACACACACACACACACACACACACACACACACACACAGAGACATTGCTCAGCTCGATGAACTGAGTCGAATGGTATATGACACTTGGCCCTCCGGGCCAATTTTCACTAGTCGGTTTTTCAAGTGATTGCATAACCTTTCTATATGAGAAAGGCAAAAAGGTAAAACCAATACAGTGTCGTTCGAAGGTTTCCGTACATTTTACCGGACAATAATATTAAATCAATAAGTAGGGAATAATCTCCTAGTTTAAAAAAATGTATTATTGAGCATATGCTAATACGAAGAGCAACTGGAATTATGAAGAATTCTTGCCGGTATTTGTGCGAAACAAACTTTGTTTTTGTTTTTTGGAAAGTATCTTCTCTCTACCAGATAATAATCAAACGCTTTGTTGCGACAGTGTATGGTTGAAAAACTTATGAAAACGGCAGCCATTATAATCAATGAATACAATTCATTAGATTTCAAAAAAATTATTTTTATTCATTGCGTTTAGAAAACTGTTTTAACTTTGGAAAACTAATAATAATCACCAATAAAAATTCTATCTGAATAAATTTCGACATTTTTGATCCAAATTGCAAATAATGGGAATTATAATACGAATATTAATTGTATGTCGATGCTTTAAAACCCAGCATATTGATGGCGCGAACGTTTTCAATAAGTACAATGATCAACTTCACCATAAATATCAAATTTTTTGAGTAGATATAATAAGTTTACTCAATCTTGAATTCTATATATTTTATATTGGATTATCGGATGCCTACATTTGGACATCAACAAATTTTAACTTGACACAAACGTATGTTTTTCTGGTGACTGATACAAAATCAAATAAAATTTTCATCACTGAAAACTGGTTTCAAAACCCTCGATAATTCGCACAAGCTCCACTTCTTATGCTTTTCAGGTTACATATCAGTTATCAACCGAATGAGCAGTTGAAGATTGTCATCGATGATAGGAGAAGACACCAAGTACTTCTTGACGGCATGGACAGGAGATATTTCTTCCATAATTTGATCCTTTCAACTGCCTTACTGACGTAGTTTGAATAATTCATTTTATTTGATCGTTAAAGTAACCGCTTTAGTAAAATACTTAAAAAATTTGAAACATACACAGTTCGAGAAAATCTTGTGATTTTACATCTTCTAAGATGCACATAAATGGAGCGTCGTATTTTACACAAATTTTCATTCAAGAACATAAAAAATTGGGTGATTTGAAAAATACATGGCTTGAGTTCCGACGAAATAACACACAAAAGATCGAAATAAAAAAGCAGCAGCGCGATTTGAACCGAGAAACATTGAACCACAAGCACATCGGTTACTAGACTGAACCACAGAGAGCTCATATCTGTTCGTTGAATAATTGATACATATAAATCCATACAGCGGCACTTGGTAGCCGAGCGCAAATTACATTCGGAGCGTGTAAAATTCTGTGCGAGTGGAATTTGCGTTATTTGAAAAACCACTCTAGAATTTTAAGTTTTAATTAAATAATTTTTGAGCTCATTGAAGTGCTTTGGTCTCAAATTTTAAAAAAATAGCCAAAAATATAATTACTAAAAATAACAATAATTCATCTCGGCGGATGACCAAACGATTAAATCCGATGTCAAATAAACGATAAATAATAATAATCAACTTTGCGTCTCCTTTAAAGTTCTATTAGAATGAAACGCATGGTACTTCGTGTTAGTAGTTTTTTGCAAGTTTATGCAACCCAAGCGTAGGCCTTGGAGATTGAAGTAACAAAAAGGGGGAAATGATTTTCACCCTTCGCATAATACATACACGTTCATACTCCGGGTGCAGTCTAGAATACCACAATGCTAGAAGAATTGCTTAGTAACATGAACGTCGCGAGTATCACACAGATAAAAGTTGGCAACAGTAGCCAAGAACTACTGTCAGTTTTTTATTTGTTACTTAAAGATGTAATAAAAGAATGAGTGTTAGAAGCGGGTTGAGTTGCACATTATTTTCTATCGAATTCCATTGTTGTAAAAAGCATTTCTATCAATAAGCTTTTTGAAAAATTATCTCGTTGAGAATGATGTCTCATATAAATGATCATTCAATTTTTTACCAACAAAAGCAACGAACATGATAAAAGCAAATAAATTTTCTGGGTAATTGACTGGAGTTACTCTTCTAGACATAGAAAAACCATTCGACAGTTTTTAGCACAAAGGTTTTATAGCAAAAAATGTCAGGCTTCGGAGTATAGAACCATTAGATGTAATGTCACATAATATTGTAAGCGAATTTCCACAACAATCGATGCAATCTTCAATTGAATCCATTCGCTCTCTGTATTAGTTAGTAAGTTAGTATATAGGTTCCTTTTTCCCATTACACAAGTAGGTTTACAATTTTCCCTACACAAAAATAAAAAAATTGCGGAAGCAAATGATGTCTTAATGGTAATCATCAATTTAAATCTCAACCATCTAATTTCAACTCATATTCGAATAAAGAATATATTAAAAAATGTAAGTTATTTGAAAGTTTTTTTTATCGCAGACTGGTAACATGGTGAAATTGTCGAATTTTTAAAGATAATTTAGTAAACAAAAAAATTATTCTCTTCTAAAAGTTGAACTAACACTAAATTCAATCTATTGTGAATAAAAACACATTGAACGCATTGAACTTAACGAGATGGTTACTATTCAAAGTTCTTGATTATTTTCGCTATGATAATAATAGACGTATTTTGAGCAGAGCTTTTATTGAATAGTAGTTTTCTCCACGGCGAATGGTGAAATAAAAAAACGTGCTTAATCCACCTAGCAGTGAGATGATACATTTTTTTATCAATCCGCATGTGTTTTTTGCATGAATATTCTTTGGTGTTTAAGTTTTCATGACATTATTTAATGACCGTCGTTTTAAGCTGCAATTTGACATTTTAATCACTCATTACTCTATCTAAAAGTGGGACAATCGATTAAACATTCCATGATATATGGAAGTAAGTTCCACTTTAGAGTTTACAGTAATTTAAGGTACTTCCAGAGCCGGTATTCTGCAACCAGTATAACCCAAACCGATTCGCATGGCCATATGACGAATAAATTGCAATAGTTTTGTGTCCAACTTTTAAGCTTTTTGGGATTATCATCTTCTATATCGGTTTGAATTTTAAAAATTCATCCTCCTGTAATTCCAGAATCGGAAGTCAGCATTGGATAAAATTATTCAATTTTGTGTGGAACTATAAGTTTATTTTAATTTGAATTTTTGTTTCTGAAATTTGATTTGGCTTTATTTGAGAAAACGATTGAGCTTTGAGAAACGATTCGATACTGGAGCCGGAATCCGAAAATCGGTGTAGCCGAAGTCAGACAAATTCACCTGAGTAGTTTACATTTGTTTCAAAATGTTTAAAATTCAGTGTAGACATCGTTGAGAAATCGTAGTACGAGTTAAATTGTTGGGTGCCGAATCGAAAACTGAATACCACTAAAACTGAAATACGTTTATTTGGTTGTCGACTATTCTAATCAGCAAATCTTAGATGATTCTTAGATTTCATTTGAATCTTAGATCGGTTCAGCCATCTACGAGGAAAATGAGTTACACAATTTTAATTTCGTTTCACATATCATCCTGTAGTTGCGGAACCAGAGGTCGGATCCAAACATAATTCAGGAACCTTGTTTAGGAGCATATGAATTTTCATATGAATCTGAGTTTGTAGAAAACGGTTGAGTCATCTTCGAAAAAAAGGTAAAAAATTGAGTGAAATTATTTGTCACCTACGCATTTGCTGATCTCGACGAACTGATTCGAATGGTATATGAGTGTTATGTTCTTCCAGCATTTATTACTGTAAGCAGTTTAAATCAATATAATTATGAAATTGTTCTGAATTCGGAAGTGCTGCCATCTTTCCAATATGTCATATTCGAACGATTATGTTGCCAAAAACGAACCGTGCTAAAATCGGTCCGAGGCAAAATGTCATGAAAAAGGATGCTGTACACAGTCTTTTTGGTACTTAGAAAAAGTTGTATGTAACAATATAAAAAATCGTGTTTTACGTTGCTCCCAAGCCTTTCTTTGCCATACAGCGCTCAGAACTTCTACTGCTGGAATATGGGGGAAAAGTCGCTTACATAAAAATTTCGATATCTCCGTTAAAAATGGACGGATTTTAACAATCTATGACTTGTTGGATAGCTATTACGGTCAAGGTCGATTGTGACAGATACTTTAAGGTCAATTGTGACAGATACTGTCAAAAAACTGAAAATTTTGACATAAAATTTCGTAGAACTCAAAAAGTAAACATTCGATCTCAAAACCATTCAATAGCGTTCTGGGTGACGGGGAGACCTTTAATTTGCGACTAGAACTCTTCGTTGACAACACACATACAGACACACACATACACACACACACACACACACACACACACACACACACACACACACACACACACACGGACATTTGCTCAGTTCGTCGAGCTGAATCGATTGGTATATGACAGAATCGGGCCTCGGAAAATTTTTCGAAAGTTCGAGAGAATTCTATACCTATTTTTTATATATATAAAAACGTGTTTAATCCACCTAGCAGTGAGATGATACCTATTTTTATCAATCCGCATGTGTTTTTTGCATGAATATTCTTCGGTGTTTAAGTTTTCATGACATTATTTTAATGACCGTCGTTTTAAGCGACAATTTGAGATTTTAATCACTCATTACTCTGTAATGTCGAAACTGCAAATCGGATCGAATTTGAATCTAGAAGTGTGATAATCGATTAAACATACCATGATATGTAAGTTCCACTCTAGAGTTTACGGTAATTTAAGGTACTTCCAGAGCCGGTATTCAGGAACCAGCATAACCCAAACCGATTCGTATGGCCATATGACGAATAAATTACAACAGTTTTGAGTCCAACTTTGAAGCTTTTCGGGATTGTCATCTTCTATATCGGTTTGAATTTTAAAAATTCATCATCATGTAATTCGAGAACCGGATATCATAATTGGATAAAATTAATTATTTTTGTATATAAGTTTGTTTTAATTTGAATTTTTGTTTCTGAAATTCGATTAGGCTTTTTTTGAGAAAACGATTGAGCTTTGAGAAACGATTTTATACTGGAACCGGAATTCTAAAAGCGGTATGGCCTAAGTCAGATAAATTCACCTGAGTAGCTGTACAGTTCACATTTGTTTCAAAATATTTGAAAATCAGTTAAGACATCTTTGACTACTGACATCTGATCGACAACTGAATACCACTAAAACTGAAAAAAGTTAATTTTTTTATCGACTATCCAAATCTGCTAACCCGATAAACCTGATTAACCCTTATGCACTCGAATGGGTACCCGGGTACCTTTTCGAATTTCAAAATAAGAAATTTCTGAGTTAGGTTTAAACTAAGATTCTGCAATTCGGTCAATTCCAAGAACTAGTTGGACCATAACTTCTCATGCTTTGACTTTTCATTTTACAGTAAGGGGGGTCGAATGGGGGGGCTCAAATTTTTTTTATTACGTAAACACCCGAATGGGTACCCGGGTACCCACAAATAAAAATGCTTGTAACTAAGGCAAATTCCATCCGATTTGAATTTTTTCAGTACGGGTAAATTCAGAAATTTATCCACTTTTCGATGGCCGTGTATATTGCTGTAGTAGGTTCTTCTGGTTCCCGTTAATCCGGATTTCCGTAGAATGTTCCGACACTTGTGTTTTCCACCATAAATGTCATTTACTAATTTGAAACTTTTCCAAACCAGCTATTTGAGAAAGGCCGTACCAAAATGAACCTTTTGTAGAAAAATGACGTCATCTAAAGGGTAGTTGGCCTATTCTGGACTTACTCTCATAGAACGAAAAAAAGGAAATATAAATGAGAACGAAACTGTTTGGGAAGTAACTTCGTGATGTTTCGAAATGTTTGTTGCCAGAATTAAAAATTGTATTGCGTGCTCCTCGCAATAGGCCTGAAGTACATAATAATTTTCAAACTGAAGATAAGAAAGTGAAGTATATAAGGGAACATACATAAAGTACGTCACGCGTTTAGGGGGGAGAGGTTTCAAAAATACGTGACAATACATGGTGAAAAGATTGAGAAATGCTCGACAAAGGGGGAAAGGAGTGGTAGAAAAATTCAAAATTTTATGTTACGTACATAACGGATGCCCCCTGAAATATATAAACATAACAACTCAGCATAGCACTTGATTTCATATAGCAATTCTTAGATAAGATTACAAAAATACGTGAAATCCGTGTATAAATGCCTCGATGTCGGAACTCATTTAGGATATCCGGGTTCCTGGGAACCAGGAGCACCATGTCCATCTTTATGGGTACCAATCCCAAAGAGCTTAAGTTCCTGAATCCAACAGTGCTAAAATTACTTCAATCGGTTGAAAAATGCTCAACTTACAGCGATTTAAAAAAATGGGTACCCGGGTACCCATTCGGGTGGTTAAAGGTGTTTTTTTTTTCGAGTGCACAACGGTTAATTTATGTGGAATAGACATTTGTATACTATCCCCGAAACCGGAAGTTGGTTCTGACTGAAAAGCAAGATGTTTTATAGAACCTTGAAACTTTTCATTTGAATCTTAGATCGTTTCAGCCATCTACGCGAAAAATGAGTTACACAATTTTGATTTCGTTTCACATATCATCCTGTAGTTCCAGAACCAGAGGTCGGCACCAAACATAATGCAGGAACTTTGTTTGGGAGCATACGACTTTTCGTATGAATCTGAATTTGTAGAATTCCGAGAAAATTAAGTGAAATTATTTGTCACACACGCATTTGCTGATCTCGACGAACTGATTCGAATGGTATATGGATGTTATGTTGTTCCAGCATTTATTGCTGTAAGTAGTTTAAAACAAAATAATTAAAAAAAATTCTGCCATCATCTGGTTTATATATGTCATATTCGAACGATTATGTTGCCAAAAACGAGCCGTGCCAAAATCGGTCCGAGGCTAAATGTCATGAAAAAGGATGCTGTACACAATCCTTTTGGTACTTAGAAACAATTGTATGTAACAGTATAAAAAATCGTGTTTTCCGTTGCTCCCAAGCATTTCTTTGTCATACAGCGCTCAAAACTCCTACTGCTGGAATAGGGGGAAAAGTCGCTTACAGAAAAACTTCGATATCTCCGTTAAAAATGGACGGATTTTAACAATCTATGGCTTGTTGGATAGGTATTACCGTGCGGAATCTAAGTCTGAAAACATATTCTGTTTTCAAGGTCAATTGTGACAGATACTGTCAAAAAATTGAAAATTTGTACATAAAACTTTGTATAACTCAAAAAGTAAACATCCGATCTCAAAACCATTCAATAGCTTTTTGGGTGACGGGGAGATCTTTCATTTGCGACTAGTTTGATCAAAATCGGTTCAGCCATCTCTGAGATCTCGACCTCTTAGTTGACAACACACATACAGACACACAAACATACACACACACACACACACATACACACACACACATACACACACACACACATACACACACACACAGACATTTGCTCAGTTCGTCGAGCTGAATCGATTGGTATATGTCATTCGGCCCTCCGGGCCTCGGAAAAATTTTCTAAAGTTTGAGCGAATTCTATACCTATTTTTTATATATATAAAAATAGGTAAAAAGGTAAAACAATAATTGAATAGTATTAATAGGAATTTTCACTTCATTTTGTAAGATTTTTCTCGCACATTTGTTTTCACACGTAAGCACCATTTTCATAGACTAACAGTAACAACCGAAAAATTTGAATACAAAGCATATACTTTAGTAGTCGAACTAAAACTTCAGTGACGTAACGTTTTACCAAGTCCCATCCACGGTCCAATTTGTCGCAAAATATGAAACCCCATAATTACTTACTTACTGTGAGGCAAAGCAATTAAATATTTCATAACATTAAAAATTCATAACAACACACTTGAAGAAACCATCCTCATAAATTTAATAGAATATCTGCAATCTTTCCAAACAGCTGTACATAATCAGACATAGACTGACCTGTACCCTAAAGAAGATTTTTTGATGCTGGCATCATCACCGCAAATGAAAACTTTGGTCCGTCCTGCAATGCGAATTTTGTTCATCTGTTAGAGTGTGGAGGCTCGATAACTATTGTCCAAAGTCGAGTCTGATAATAAATTTCGGAAAAAAACGGTGGAAGCCAATACAAGAGTCGCAATCTGGTCGTTATATAGAACTTGGTAGAGCACTTACCGAGTATAGCGAAAGTCTATCTATCGAAACCGATCTGCACAGCAATCTTGATTAGTAAAACATATTTAATTATTTTGTCGATAATTAAATAGAATAAACATACTTTCGAGGAAACACTACTAATTAATATTAGCATACCCGGACGCAGTGAGTGCTGACTATGCACGTGCATTTTAACCAAAACGACAATAAGTATGAATAAGTGTAGATATAAGCTGAACTGAGGCGCTTATCGATGGGATTCGTAGTTAGAACGAGCTTTTGGAACTGTGACATTGATACAACGCTCTAAAATATTTCTCATTCATTCCAGTCAGACTAAACTATACTGTGACTGTGGTTGTTCACTCTATCAGGAATTATAATGATTCACTAGTTCATTGGGAGTAGGGGAATAGGAAAGAACACGTTTCCCTAAACCCACATTGATGGTGAAAATTAAATGAATGCTGTTCCATTTCAAAACAAAACGCAAACGCTTTTCGACTTGGACGCTGGTGCCTTGCATGGTGGAAAAATTACCTTTTTTCATTTGAATCTTTCTCACGCCTCTGCCAGCTATCGTTCCGTTTGTGTGTCGACTTAACCAAATAACGTTTGCAATTTGGCATCATCAATAAATAAAGATGTACAGTTTTTCAGCCCATAGATAATTTTATGTAAATTTTACCAAAACTTACTTTATCAATAGTGATATTGATTTAACTTTAAAACTATGATAAAAAACGTTCTAAACATTATAGCGAAATTATATTTATTTTTCTCTTGTTAAAAGAAAAGGCAAATCAGCTACAATTCACAATACAAAATTTTTGAACATATAAGATTACACAAAAATAATCTTAGATATAATCAGATACAGTCGACACAAATGTTTAATATTTTATCAACTATCCATAGTGAATTTATATCGAATTCAGATAGGGTTTGTGTTATTTATAACATCAAAATTTAATACAAATTATATAAAATTCATCTGATCGGTATGCCGCACCTGAATTCCTCGACCAACAGCAATGGATGATTCAGTTACAACCGGAATCTACCTCCTGAATCGGACATAGTAGAACCATGAGGTCAAGTGGGCTCCGATTGGCCATCAATACCAAAGTTCTTGTGAAGTGAAAATTAGTTTTTGTTCATTATTTTAGATCATTTTGAAAGTCCACAGAGGCTTGGAAAGCCAAATGTTTTAATTGTAAGTTACTCGAGACAATAAAATATCTGTTTGTACAGCACCTGCTTGCACGTGTGTGTCATTTTTGGTATTCAATTAAGTGATAGTTCCATACTTTGGGCACTCTTAAAGTAATATCTCCGGAACCGGAAGTTGAATCAACTTTTGCGTCGTGATTTATTTAGGTTTTATCTTGCTTATCGTATAGAAACAAATTGCGGATTTTCAACGAGAGTATATTAATTAGAAGCATTCATTGAGATTAATTATAACAATCTTTAAACTTGAATTTTTAAGCATTTGAAAATGAAAATCCATACAATATACTTGTAAAGAGACATATGCAGAGTACCAAAAATGGTATCATCGTACTGCTATGTGAATAAAGTGTTTTTTTTTTAATTGTATACTGTGAATTCTAATTAAATTGCTTTTATTAGTCAAACAATCCGAAAACAAGGACCACAGCGAAATTTTAAAAAATGTTTATTCTTTTATATTTATGAGTCCCTTAAAAACATTTCGCGATGAGTTTTTCAGTTTGATAGCTTGTTGAGAATTCATCTTATCTGTGGTTTAGTAACTGGATTTTTATTGTGTGCTTGCATGTACAGTTACATGCCGTTTTGAGGAAGGGATTATTATGTTATAAGAGCTAGGCATATAAATGTTTTACCAACGAGAGTGCTGCATTTAATTTTTATATGAATAAAAGCTTTAAATTTTTGTTAATCATCCTTTTTGGTAACTTCTGACGACTAAATGATCATATTGAATATAAACTAACACTTTTTTGTATTTCCAGGCGAACGGTCCAGTCAATGTTTGAAAACGAATACATATCATATTGAATGCCTCATTTTAGTGAAATTTAGTAGCATCACAGAGAAAATTTTATAACCGTAAGAGAAAGTATATATATACATATGTAGTCCTAGAAATGGTTAATTGAAGTGCTGACAAGTTGCTGATTAAAATAGTTCACTATACATATCAAATACAGTGATTTAATAGAGAGAAAGTTGCGCGATCGTGTGCTTGTAAGAATTCTAGTTTAAAGAGTGGGCTTAAATTTCGAATCATATTAAAAGTGATAGTGCCATTAAAAAGCTACGTCCGCTGAATAAAGCAAAAAAGATATATTTTTGATTACTGCGTATTGAAATAAAAAATTGAGTTAAGAGTCTGTGAAATAATTTTACAAAGAGGAATATAAAGTAATAACAGTAAAAATCAATCATCGAATTGCATCCCACCACCTCCGGTGCAGTTTCGAGCTGCAGTTCGTTTCCGATGCATCCGCATATCAAATGGATTCAGTGGAAACGGAAATACTAGGAGATTGTTTCGGTTGCTCATACCGATGCCAACAAAAAGACGTGGTGACCAATTGAGAGATTGTTCCGTTTCGTTGCCGCTGGACATTCTGTAAGTATGAGTAACGCGATAATTGCTTTGGAGTTTTGAATTAAATTTTATTGCACATAGCATTAAGTTCAACTGACTGTATCAAACATGAAAACATTGGTTTCGGAATTACAGTTTCGGAAATATTGGGAGATTAGTATTGAAAATTTGACCTCTTATTTAAAGAACGACAAAACGTTCGAAATGTTTACTATGTCGCTCATATATGACACAATGTAACTACACACCTTTAATTTTATTGAAAATTGAACTTGTTTTGTTCGTTTATTTATTTAGAGATGGCAGAGCTTTCTGAGGCTGAAATTCTCAAAACTTTCTCATCTTTAATATCAATATCCAAATGGTTGAAGCAAGACTTATATCGTAATCACAGAATATTCGATTAAACGCTATACCTACGCCAACCATATCAGTATCTCATCCACGGATTACAGGTCAGCTTGGAAATAGATGACGGAAGTCAGTTGGCGGCATCCATCCATAGTAGTGAAGGGAAATGCTTGTACAATTCACACATCTGATCAACTCACTGATATTCGGAAGTGTGAAGGAAGCGTTCTATTACATTACCCACCCACCTTTTTTGGCCCGAAGAGGCAAATGACCTTAATGTTAAAACTTCTATAATCAAAACAAAAAAAAACACAAATTCTTCGGATCTAAACATTTTTTGCCCAATCATATCAGTTATTGATGACATGTTTAATTCCAGTTTTATCATGTATATAATTTCGTATGCTTCCTATTGGATGAGCTTTAGGAGCAACATGTCAACGTTGATCGTAGGTTTGTGAATGTACTACGGAAATTTTTCGCTCATTCCGCTTTGATACTTTCGGTCAATTGAAAGGTCTGCTGCATGATATTCGAAGGCGATGTATTAGCTTCCGCCCGCTTTCATTTCATTTTCCGGAAGCACACTTTTATTAGGTTTATCCTCTATGGTACAAGCACCCGTCAGTTATCATGTGTTTCGGTTTCATACGACAACACAACGGTTGAATGGTGAGACAGAAGAATAGCAATGTTCCGATGATTACAAGAGCAAATGAATCAACCAAGCCTGTGGAACCTAGGTATTCGGCAGGATAAAATCAATATCCGTTTTTGTCTGTGGAATCGATAGTGAAATAATGTTTGCTGCTGTTTTTTGCCTATCGCTTCAGTTGCACCAGTTTACATGACCTTTGAAGGGGAAATTGAAATCACGAAACTGTAAGATAATTAGGAAATCGAATAATTTACATTCAAAGCGATCCGAATCGAACGATGCTTTATACATGCAAATAATCCATGATTCTGAATCCAAAAGTAGTTTAGTCTTTCCCAAAGTGTAATGGGGAGGGATAATGACATAATGTATTGGAAGTTGAGATTCATAAACGAAGATGAAGGCAGTTGTTCTCTAATTAGTTTTGCGCATAGCGAAAGAGTTATTTTACTAGCCTTATTAATAAAAACTATTCTGAATCCGCTTAGTGGTGTGATAATGCCTTTCTCTTGTCATTCGCACAGTTTAATTAAAACATTTTTTTAACTAAGATAACATTTTATAAAAATTTTATCTCATTCCCATTTTGATACAAATTTTTTCAGATTGATACGGGTAGATTCAGCGCTTACGTCACATACATACGTTATCTGCCGGTTACGTTACTGATACAAATATATCTCTAGAACCAGAAGTGTTAGTCATATGGTCATCGAACTTGATCAACAATTTATTAGTAGCTTCCAAATGAGCCAAAGTCTATTGAATTCGGTTCTTCCGTGTCCGAGAAAATTTAACGTATAGAAAGGGGGGCTGGTGTGTTCTAAATAGGTGTTCAATTATTTACTTGTGTTTCTTTTCGTGATTTAACTCGTTCGATATCTTCTATTACAGTTACTTAGAGTAATATGAAAAGATATTATTATAATGGTGGAATTAGGGGGTAATCTTTACTGTGTCAAGCATACGTCTCCATCTAATTCGATCCGTGGCTGCTCGACGACAGCCACCCAAGGAACGAATACTTTGTTGATCACCCTCCACTTGATCGATCCACCTTGTTTGCTGTGTTTCGCTTCTTCTAGTCGTACCCATTCAATTTAAGTTGTCTGTACGATAGGTGGGTTTTCAAGCAGCTGTTGTTATTCTTGGTTCCAATGCCGTTCCCACATTCCATATTCTATCTGCACTCTGCCATAAATGATCCGCAGCACCATTCTTTCGAAAACACTATGGGTATGTTGGTCCTCTACCAAAAATTACTACAGATCATTAAACTTTGCAATATATAGAACATTTTTATAAAGGGAGTGGAGAGGTTAGAGCAAATAAAACGCAACCAAGTAAGCAAGTTTAGTTTCTCTTCCGAATGTTTTGACACGATCGCAAACATTTTCCTCACTATTTCAGTAATAAGCAATATTCGAACATGGTGAAAAATAACACATTTCACATTGTAGTATTGTTTTGGAAATTATAGGGACTTAGCTGAGCAATATGAACGATTACGGAGACGAACTACGGGGATAACAGAAAAAAGTGTTATATAATAAGATATTTCTAGCAAATTTCAAATATTTATTCCAGTTGCCAAAATATTGGGAGGGACAAAAAGTGCTTTGTCTCCTATCCCCCCCCCCATATATGCCGCGCCTGGTTCCAATCCCGTATGCTACGTTTGAAGTCAATGAAAAGGTGATGCGTTGTTTCACGACTCTTCTGGAGTACTTGCCTTTTTTGCCTTAGGCGAAGTTCTGCGATGTTATTGCGCGGTAGTTGCAACAATCAAGTTTATCTCCTCCTCTCGAAGGTAGGACATACCACTTCTTTCATCCATTCCTGTGGTAGAATCTCCTTCTTTTAAATCTTAGAGATCATCCCTGTTTGAGTAGCTTGCCTGGCAATTAATCATTGGCTTCGGCTTTGTTGTTCCTCAGCCTACCGATCTCTTCACTTTTTTTTCACCGACTAGGTGCTGGGAATCTATCGTCGCCTGAGCGTGCACCTAGATTGATTCCTGTGTCGCTCCTTATGTCTTATGTCTCAGTCTCGTTATTCAGTATTGATAATGATAGTAATGTTATTTTAGATTATTCCTTGCTTCAGATTGAAATCTACCAGAGTTTAACATTTCATCAAAGTTTAAATATTACGTCGTATACTTTCTAATGAAGCTCTCTTATGTTCAAGACAGCTATTTTCATTGAGATTGGTTGTCCTCGATTAGTTGTTTTGTGTTTCGTGATCAAATATAGAAATGAAAATGAAAATGATGTTTAAAATTTTTGAATGTTCATGTTTTACATACCACTTACACATCACAAATTTTGGAGAAAAAACATGACAGATATCAAGCACTCTGTCTAAATTCATTCCTGCATATAAAATTATGATAAGTAATTTTGGTTTTGTTCAAAGTTGCTCCTATATAGTCACATTGCGTTCATCATCATTTTCCATTATGTTAGTCATGATCACGTCCTATGATGAATGCAACATCGATTAATCTCCATTCAGCGCAATTAAATCAATGTAGGTAGAAAGCTGCAGCGAAAGTTTTTGCAAAAACTTATACCGTTTTCGTTTTTGAACCAACACGCAGACGACTCTGACTCCGAGTAAAACGAACACGTGGTACACGCCCTAAACAACAACTCATAAAAAAACCATAAACAAACTCGCATGGATGTCGTGGTGCGAACCGTGAACATTTTCAGAACGAAACTACGCGATTGGAGTCCGATCTAGAGCGACCCCAGGTTGTTAAAACGAACATCTCAAAAGTTGTTTGGGCGAATCTGGGCCAGCTGCTGTGATCAATAAACGAAAACAGTATTAAACAGCAGCGTTTTTTTGCCTTTCAAAATCACAAAATGACTGCGTGTATGTGACAAATAATGTCACTTGATTTTCTCAGAGATTGCTATGCCGATTTTCATAAACTCATAATCAAGTTAAAGGACTTATGGTCCCAAAGACTACTATTGAATTCCTCGAGTTCCGGTTCCGGAACTATAGGGTGATATGCACCAAAGAAATGAAAAAAATGTCACTCACTTTTCTCAGAGATGGCTGAATCGATTTTCACTAGCTTAGATTCAAACGGTCTAATGGTCCCATAGCTTGCTATTGAATTTTATCTTCATCCGACTTCCGGCTGCGGAATTACAAGGTAATATGTGCCAATCTGCAAGAAAAATGCGCACTCAATTTCTTCGGAAATTTGTTAACCGATTTTTGCAAACTAAGATGCAAATAAAAGGTTCTCTGAAAAGTCTCCAAAAAGTTAATCCAGATTCGACTTCCGGTATAGGTGTAATAGCTGGATAAGTGAAAAATTTTCATTTTCATGAGTATTTTTCCATAAGTCATGACGAAACGAGGTACCAATTTTTATAAAACTTGCTGGAAAATTCACCTGATTGGCAGTTCTTGTTAGTTAGTGGATATATAAATCTACTTTGAGACTACTAGTCCCCGGTTTCCGCTTCCGAGAACACCAGTAATAGTGAAGAAAAGCTCCAAAAACGGAACTCATTTTGATTTCTCAGCAACGGTTAAACCGGAAAAAACAACACCGCCTAGAACACAGCGTAAAAGCAAAGTCTTGGCATTGCATTTCTTTTGTGGTCTTTCTGTTTCAACAGACTTCATAGCGTACAGAATCATTGCATGGTTAGTACTACGATTCTACTGACACTAATAATCCTTCCAGGACGGAGATCGAACATATCACATCTGGCTTGTAAGACCAGCGCCCTATACATATACCCTATGTTGGATGGTGGATGGTTTTAAATTTGACAACGCAGTCTAAGCGACAACTACATATATCAAGCATACAAACTAGGTGGAGAGTTTTTGATGATGCGGTTGGCTTTATTCGCAATTCTGCAAATAAACGCATTGTGACTGATTCAACTAACTATCATCCTGAACTCGGTACCACTTGTGCACACGCACACAGCTCTGAGATCGTGAAATCGACTGATTCTGATTTCTACTCACACTCAAACCTCCCCGAGCCAAGCATTCAATTTCTTCCTGTTCGAACTAACTTCAAACACGAAGTAAGAATTATATTTATTCTAAATTCAACGAAATTTTAACGGAGTTTGAATTTATCTATGTTGCAAAATTAATGTGAAAATTCTTCGACGCTTCAGTTCGACACCGAGGTGATTACAATATACAAGATATAATTGATTGTTTTACGTTTCGCATTCAGCTCATCAGTGCATTAGCAGATTATGTTGGATTGCTAATGTCACCTCGCGGATCAACATAGTAGCCCAACTTAACTCTGTTAATTCACTGATGAGCTGAATGTAAAACGTAAAACAATCAAAAACAGTCATGTGCGCTTTAGCACAAACCGGTACCAACGTGGTACCAAAACCTAAATGAAGATTTAATTATTATATTTTCATCAATAAAAAATCTCTACTAAATAAATTCTCAACTGAATCGCAACTGAGAAATAGTGACTGCGATATTTTCGATGCGCGTAGGGTGGTCAATATGAACAACAATATTATTTTCCTCAATCCAAACAGTAACTATAGTGACTAAAGGCTGTTTGATTTCCAGCTGGTTGAATACACTGAACTACATATTTCGATTAAACCCATTTAGCATGTATTTGATTTATAGCATGTATTTGATTTATAGAAGTAAGAAGAGCGCAACTTTGTGCATGTCTCAAACGCACAGCAGACGCAGTATTCGATTTGGTGTAGCTATAGTCTGCGCTTCTGTTACTTCTGCGTATTCCTGTGTTTTCTCGGAGATGGCTAGACCGGTTTTCACAAACTTAGATTCAAATGTAAGGTCTCAGGTTCGAGTCTTGTCTCTGAGCGTATCCTTTTCCAAAAAATCATCTTTTCTATAAGTTTTTCATTCATTTGGCTTCTCCAATATATGTTTCCACCATGTCATTGCAAAAACTAAAAATAGTATGCTCGATTTTCTCAGAGACCGCTCATCCAATTTTCACAATCTAAAGTTCAAATGAAAGTTCTTACAACTCCATATAACACCACCAAATTTCATCCGGATACGATTTCCGGTCCCGGAAGTATAAACATTTCATTTTCAGGATCGTGTTATGATACATGACACGGAAAAATCAAGCCAAATACATTCAAATAGCCGCATAATTCTTCAATTAGTCAGGTATGGTTAGTTTATGACCAAATACGTTGACTTCAAGTATACCGAATCATCGTTCCTGGTTCCAGAAGTGTCGCAAAAGTGCTCGTGTGCTCCAAACCGGAAATCACTCCAATTTTTCAGAAACGGGCGTTGTGCGTATGAAATTAAAGCCTGATATAAAGAGCGATAATGTAAAATAAGTGAAAATTATTCTACTTTGATCCAAAACTGTTTTAATTTATAGATTATGCCAGTTGCTGACCAAACGAATCGATTTCTTCAATGCCGGTTCCCAGCTCCCGGCAAATAGTATTGGAAATATATCCTCAAACAAGCATTTTTGTTTCTATTTAATATTCAAAGAAACGTTTCTATGATGAGTGATATCAATGAAAACATGAGTTATATGAGAAAGGCATTATAGCACCACTAGGTGGATTAAAACAGCTTTTATTATTATTTTTATTATCATTATAATTAATATTAATTCCAGCACTTGCTGCTTTTATTTTTGATATTACTCCATCACCACAGTGTTGCTGAAGAAAATTCGAATACATCACCACTATCGATCCACAAATCAATAGAGCATCAAAATGCAAGAACTAAAAATTTTATATTTTTTCACCCTACGCGCACTGAACTTTTTCAGAAAGGTACAGTTTTTGTTCATCGCCGAATTTGTTCATCATGTATTCTGCAAAGGGTTGAAATATAATGTGCGAACTTTATTATGATATATCATTGAGGAGAATGTTCGCTAGTGAACTTTTAATAGTTGATTGCAAACAAACAGTACTGAACCGTTCTGCAGAGATCAATAATTTTTCTCTCTGAAAATCATTTACGAAAAATTTCAGTCGCGAATTTCAAAATTTTGTGAGTGTTGTATTCGAAACCTAACCTGGTGAGGTTCTTAGAGTCAAAAGTATTGTTTTATTAGTCATGCAATTATCTTGTGCCTTTAAAATTAGCTTCGAAGTATCAGGCCAGGTTTATTACGGAATGTAGCGCTTTGCTTTCAACTGGGGTTTCTTTTTACGCGGTTTTTTTCTGCGGTTTCTTTTTACACGGCTTTTTTTACGCGGATTTCCGAAGTTATGCGGTACCCCAGTGTACTGTAAAGTTAAACGACCCGCATACTTATTCAAAGCAACAGTAAACAGTGACCCAAGTGCCAAACTGTTATGTCTAGTTTCTGGACACCATTTCTCATGTAAAAACTTTCGATCCAACCGTCCCTACAGAAGTGGAACGACCATGCACTTGTATGTGAAGGTAGCGAGCCGTGCTTGATTGAAAGGTCTGTGTTGTGTATAGATCAAGTGCTACAAGTGCAACACATATCGTAATATTGCTACATATTTAGTTACCCTCAGGAGGATGCATGGAGTTCGCGTTTTCGCCGCAACAGCCAAGCACAATAACGTAAAGTTTGAAATGCATTTGAGCAACACGTTGTTTCGCCGCTGTTTGAGTGCGGGCAGTATCAGATGTATGTTTAAGTCCTTCGGCGCTGGTCTGTTATATGGATCGGATGATACTCAACTCCGTTCGTAGTTGAAAGTTTACAAAGTTGATTTTTAGTGTTACCCTACTACGAATTCTACTAGAGATATGAGAACAAAATATAACTTAACCGAAGGCAATTGCTGCATTCTATTAAACATGAATAAGTGTATGAATAAGTAGACGGAATCATGAACTCCATCAATTAGTAGATTTTGATGATACCAAAACATGTATTCTTACATTTGAATACTTGCCTCGCGCAGTAATAACATAAATGCATGGTCATGTGACGAAGATTTACCCAGGTAATTATTTACATTTAAGACTATTCGCACACCCCATGAATGCCATGAAAATAATGAAAAACTATGAATACAAGTAAAAACTCAAATCAATCATTCCAGTTTAATTTATTGCCTACGATATAACATACTTTTGAAGCAACACTTCTTCCGTTATTCAAAACACTTATGCGGTTTTTATGCGGATATTCTAAATGCAGTTTTCGTAAGGCGTACTTTAGTAGTAATGTTAATTGTTATGAGGTTTCCCAAAAACGTGATTTTTTTCGTATAGATTAGCAACGTTGTGTATAGCAAAATTTTTAAGTTTTTATTTGCGGATTTCCAAAGTTAAACTTTTTTATTCGGATTTCTGAAGACCAGGGTTTGGCTTTTCTCTACACAATAGATATATAATTGTTGGAAAAACCGACTTTCTATCGGAGACTCGGAGACCCATAGTGTTATATATCATTCGACTCAGCTCGATGAGATCGGAAAATATCTCTGTGTGCATCTTGCGAAGGTTTTTTTCTGCACAATTTCTTTAGAGAAGACTTAACCAATAGAAGCTACTGATGAGTTCAAATATCACATGGCTGTCACTCCGGGAAATTTGGTAGTGTAAGTGACGTTACCGGAAAAGTGCACTTCGTTCTTACCGCTCCAATTTTTCGGAAATGTCTAAACCGATTTCAACAAGCTTTGAAATCTAGTAATTACTCAAATGGTTGTCTATTCAGGTTCCTGAGATATATAAGATATATAAGTAATGTAAGCGACTGACCGCATTTTTTTCATCGGCTCAATTTTCTTGAAATGACTTAAAGAACTTCAGTAACCTTAAGCTTATTTAAAAATTCTTTAATTATTGAAAACTTCCATAAGCATTGACTAAAGTGCCCTTCGCAACTTACTTTGCGTCATATCATTTGAATTAATTGCTGGCTTTCAGTAAATAATTTTAGTAATCAAATAGAACCAAATTATCAACATTTGAACAAAAATAACAATATTAAATTTTTCTGGTCGATTTTAAGATTTAAAAAAAAAAATTATCAATGTTGATTTTTTTTCCAGTATACCATTTTTGAGCCGGTATAACGACAAGTCGCCGTTATAATGGCAAACTTGTAGGTTATTCGCAGAATCCAAAAATTTTCAGGAACTTTTTAGCCTTGACTATGCCACGATGTGATGCAGTATAAATTTCATGATAAGGAAGTTAGTTTAACTCTGCTTTGACATTAGTTTCAGCATTACTTGCGTGGCAAGTTTTGTTAGCAATTTTAGGCCCTGTTTCTCGTTCCTGTTCGGGGAGCGGGTCAATTCGCCGAAAGCCATTTCGCCGCAAGTCGTTTCGCCGAATGCCATTTCGCCGAAAGTCGTCGGAAGCGGCGGCCTCTTGCATACAAGCCTGTAACCGCCTCGTTTGCCCGGTCTACTCAAAGCTAGGTTAATTTGCTTTAGTTAGGTCCGAACGAGCGGGAGCGAGGTCGGCCAGCACACGAATCAAATCGATGTGGCGAAGCCGCATTAGATATTTTTTCACTTAGGAAACGGAAAATACCACATACATGGTGTGGCCGGGTTTACATATAAAAACTGCCCCCAAACAGAAATAAAGTTGATATAACTGTTTTAAAGGGTTTGTGGAGTTAGGTGGTTCTTCTGATTTTCGTTTTCTTGAAATTTTTCCAAAACCTCTTTGGCAAAAATATAAGAAAAAAAACAGGAATATTTTAGAAATTATTTCTAATTTTTTTCAGAATTTTTCAAAATGTATTTCATGTGGAAAAATGTTCGAAATTTCCATTTTTGTTTTATTCTCACTTACCATTTTAGATTTTACATAAAAAATAAATCATTTGTATGTACGTTACGCTGTATTTTTCTTCCAGATTTTGTTAAAAATGTGGGCGAATATAAAAACAAAAAAAAAATCGAAGAACCATGCGTCTCCATCACATTATCATTTCTGAAATTCTTATGCGAATCAAACCACCGTTTTAGTGTAGTTCAATTTTAGCTTTAAGCTGTAATTTATTTTTAATTTAGATTAAGTTTTAGTGATAATTGTAATTTTACCCACATTAGTCGGTATGCCTCTTATAATTTTGCGCAGTCTCTCGTACCTAGTGCAAACCTTTAACTCTATGCAAGGAAAGTTAGGTTTGAATTAAATTTTCACATAAGTTTCAAATACTTACAATAATCATTTTTTGTAGATTTAAGCTATTAATAAGTTTCAACTAGGTTCTAAGTTTTAACAAACTTTCAAATGGTTATAACTTTTAAATACTTTGAATGTAAGGATTAAGTTTTAACTCTTCAAACCCGATAACTTTTTATTACTCGTGTTCGGTTTTTGTTAACGATTTCTGACCGTTCCCTCCTCTACATGCTTAATAACTTCCCGCCACTCGCTTCGTTAACTGTTATCGATGATAGTACTGTCAGTTTCAACAGAACTCCCCCCCCCCCCCCCCTACCTGGCCACCCCCTAAACATTGACCACCAGGTTCAGTCCATCCACCTCTAAGACAGCCAACCTTGAGGCAGGTCTACGCATTTTTCCCCTCGCAGTTTGAATAATAGTTTGTGCGAAGTTTACAATAATCCAAAACCAAGCGAAATCCAAAAACACTCTTCGGCTATCAGTTTTTTGGCAAACTGTTCGTCGACGTTCTGTATCATATGGTATGAATAGCCAAGACGGCTTGAGCTCCTAGCTCCTATAGACTCCTATTGTTGTATTGCTATAATTGAAATATGTACCAACTAAGAATGAATGATAAACTAAGCTATGTATAAAAATCGAACTTCAAACGCGTTCGCAAATATAGTTCATCGAATTTACTTGAACTTAGTGGAGTACTTTTGTCACGTATCAGCTTAAGTCCGTCTATTCTGTATCTAGAAGTCGTCTCCATACAGCTCAGACTGTGACCCCTTTTGCCAGCCATTCAAGACTCGCATATTGCGTGCGTCACCCTCCATTTGATCGATCCACTTTGCACGCTATGCTTCTCTTTTTCTTGAGGCTGCCGAATCACATTCAAGAACCGTTTTCAAATGTTTGCTGCCGTTATCATAATGACATACCCAGCCGATCGTAGCTTTCTTGTATTCTTATCCGCGGTCTTAAGTGAATGTGTTGGCTTGCGCCAACGTTTGATGAAAGCAAGTACTCAACTGATACCTACTGGAATACTTGCATCTTTTGGAGCACCACAGGGAGGACGGCGAACGATTTGTTTAGTAACTTTCAGTAAGGTGCATCTGAATTATATCGAAGAACTCTTTGCAGGGGATGCAACGACTGTACTGAAGCATTAAAACAATATCGGTCGAAGAAAGGTCACTGGAAGAAATCGAAAGCAAGCGGAAGACAAAACCGCTCTGGCCAAGAGCGTTTCCACCGGTAGTCACTTGTGTCCTGGCTGTACACCGTTCGAAAGCACCAGAAGAATTGTTCGGATGAATGATTAGTTCATTTGCTTTTGCTTTTAATGTTTTCTATTCGAAGGTTAAAAAAATACTGATTTTACATCTATTGAAAATGTGTATTTATAGCTGAATCGGTTGCATTGTCTGATGTATCCTGGCTTCCCATTGGCTACAGTGGGAGAATGAGCGGGAGTGATGGTATTGCTATTTGTTGCTTTGCATAGTTAACGGGCGCGAGACGCAGCATTTCCCTCCACTGAATGGACCATTTCCGAACGTTCCTTATTGATGCGTTGATGTATGAGTGAATTGAATGAAAGGTTGACGCTTCGCTGTTGCGAATGAAAGGTTGATGCTTTGCTTGTTACGAATGATAGGTTGACGCTTCGCTGTTGCGAACAGAATGAATACACGGATTATTCAACCACCACAATATCGTCGCCACGCGCCATTATTCGAGTAGGAAGGTGTTATATTTTAAAGTCTTTTTCTCTCATATATTTTGTTTCGACGGATTCACTGTCAGTCCGATCCTAGTTTCTTTTATCCATCTTTATGAGCTTAAGCCGTTTGACTTTTGTTGAGCAATTTCAGGTACCGTGGCATTGAATTATCAACCCGGGACGTCGACGAACGTCCCGGGTTGGCAATTCAATGCATATGACGCTGGTCTTACAAGCCAGTTGTCGTATGTTCGAGCCCCAACCTGGTATGATTCTTAGTGTCAGTAGGAGCCATGCAATGATTCTGTACACTAGGAAATCGGCTGCGAAATCTGTTGAAACAGAAAGGCCAAACTCCACGAAAGGAATGTAATGCCAAGACTTTGCTTTACGTCGATGAACAGTTTATTTTTAGAATAGTTTTTTAGATTTTGTTGAGTTTCGAATTTCTCTTGGGAATATTTTTTCTGCATAAGAACTATAATTTTAATGTTCTTTAGAATGTTTACTAAATATAGCAAAAAAGTTCAATTAAAATTGACTATAGTGTATTTGTTGATTTATTTGATTTGAGTACAATATATGTAAAATGATATCAGTTCATAAATAAAAACTTTAAACCGTATATTTAAACCTAAATATTTGTCAACCGGTTAGTTCTGATTCATGGTTCTTTCACTGGTCCTTCCTTATGAAATACAACCGTACGCTGGCAACATGTTCACTAATGCGTACAAACGAATTGTTTCTCTACATAATTACTAGCGAAATCGAGACAGACGTACGTGCGTGTCTAAATAACTTCAGTAATGAAATTCTTTCTTAAGCTCTGAACTCAAGTTGTAAATGAAAACGTATTTCGTTCTAAGGGCATTTGGTGTATGATTTTAGAACTAAATACCATGCGTCTACATCTTATTATAATTTGATGGAGACGCAAGGTTTTTCGATTGATTTATTTTTTTAAAAGTCTGATATTAATCTGAAAAAAAAATGAATTATTATTGATGTAAAATCTAGAGTGGTACCAAAATTGTAAGTGCGAATAAAAAATATTCGAAAATTTTGAACATTTTTTCACATGAAATACATTTTGAAAAATTCTGATAAAATATCCGAAAGGTTTCCCATAATTCCTAATATATTCCTGATTTTTTTCAATGATTTTGCCAAAGAGGTTTTTGAAATGAAATAAAACTCAGGAGAACCACCTAACTCCACAAATATGGCAGTTAAAGGGTTAAAATTTTGGAAAAATCATCTCCAATACAAACCCTTTCAAACAGTTTATATAAATTTTATTTCTGTTTGAAAGTAGTTTTTATATGCAAACCTGCCTACACCCTTTGAATTTAGATTTAATGAAACTGAGTCTAATTTAAATTTTCGGTTGAAATCGAGCCAAACATTAAACTTTTTTTTGATGTGGAACACATCTTTGTTTTCTATATTGGGGTGTATAAGTAGAAATGTGGTCAGTTTTTGAACACTTACAGCTCAGTCAGTTTACTTTCAATCAATAATATTGATTTGAATGTTCATATCCATGTATTTTCAATTATATATCATTGAAATGATGATTAATAGCTAGTAGTGCCCTATTTTGCCTGCTAAAATCTCCGGCTTGCCGGATTTTCCTAACGTAGACGACGCACAGTGGAGAAAAAGCGATCAAAAACGCGACTCTGCTAAAAAATTTTATAAAAAACCCAAGCGGATATTTTGAAAGTTAGTATTTCTTATGCAATATTTACCGTAGAATTATAAGTTCAATAAATGGATTGTTTGTAATAAGATCGATAATAACTGTATTCTGTTTTACCCCAAGTCATCATCTTCCATGAATTAACAGGCATAAAAGTTATACTGATCGGTGATTGGATCAATTATTGTTAAACAAGACAATTCTATGTCTCACATATAACCTAAAAATAGTTAACAGATAGATTCCATGATCGCATGAATTACATTCGCATCCAGATTTACAATTCCGAAGTAGATCCAATATGGTCTATCAATATTGGTTCATATTACGTAGGAAACTTCAGTGATCCAAGTACACATAATAAGAATGACAGTACTAGTCCGTTTGACCCATTTTTTATCGCATTCCGCTAGGAGGCTAATTGCAGTTGATTAAAATCGATTGATATTACGGAGAAAGCCCTAAAAAGTAGAGTACGAATAGGTTCAATGGCCGGACGAATCTTGTAATCCCAATTTATTTCATAATTCGTATTGCCGGTTCAAAAAGAACCAAAGGATGTTCACCTACCGATACAATTTATAAAATAAAGGGTAAAAAATGGTTAAACGGGCTAGTGCTGTCATGCCCATTATGTGTATTTAGATCACTGAAGTAATATGGACCAATATTGATATAGTCCGTATTGGATCTGGTTCTGGATAGTAGATCAATATTTATCAAAAGACTCAGTTATAGAATAAATGTGGGTAAAACGGTATAACATGATTCGTTCGGTCATTGACTAACTTATGACACAACTTATGAAATAAATTGGGGTAAAACGGGTTAAACTATCTACTATTGTCATTCCCATTGTATTTAAATGGACCACAGATGTTTTTGGTCCATTTTTTCCCACTGTGCGACGGCTTTGAAGGAGTAAGCGATATATCAATGGGGAAGCATCGCTATGATTGGTCAATCGATGGAAAAGCGAAGCTGTTGGAAGCACGCGAATCTATAAATATAATCGAAATTATAGCTAATTTTTAGTCCTATGTGTTGTATGCCAGAGGTAGGTTGTTGCTAAACAGCAAGACACAAAGCGCTATAAAACGATTTGAAGCTTGTGTCATGCGAGTTTGCATGAATTTCCAAGTTATAACGATGGCGCCTAAGAAATTTCCCACTACCTCAGGGTAAATTTTTAGTGCTTAGGATTAATTTCTAATTTATATAAGATGAACTCGATTAATAATGAGAAAAAGTTTATCGCTTCAATCGAAAAAACTTAACGCTATAAAAATTACTGCGTACATACCAAACATGAACACAAGCTTAGCAAAGAGAAGCTTAAATATCGAAATTCGTATCTCATGTATGTACAAAGATATAATTGCATTTATTTAGGCTATTGATGTAAATTCGTCGGCTGCAAAAGGAATACAAATAAAGACGAACAAAGTCTATATTCTGGGTTCGCTCGGTGTTGGTTTCTAATAAAGATCAATCTAAGCAGACTCTCGTGCAATTGCGGATTCAAAAGTATGACGATTGATTGAGCTGTTTGATTGGAAATGTCGATCATTAGAATTTTGATTGCCTTGTTCCACATCAATGGCTCGAACAACCTCATGGGGCAGATCCTTGTATTTTTTCAACAATTTTCAACTTTTCGCATAAGTGGATCATTTCCGATAATTAATTTTTCTCAGTGGATTAGTTTGTTCCACTGAACATTTTGATAAAAATAATAACTACTTTACTTGTGCGTTCCTGTCAATTTCTTGACAAACAATTTCGCAAGTAAATTCAATTTGAAAACCTGTTTTAATCCACCTAGTGGTGTAATGATGGAAATTAAGGGATTGTTTGTGCATTAACTAGTATAACCTACAGAATGAAACAGTGCTTTGTTCGCTGTTAGGTAATCCTTAAGAAAGCGAAGTGGGTTTACTATTATATGTAATTTCAGCACCGGAACCCGAGAACCAGTATCGAAGTCGGTTTGTAAGGCCACCAACTAACATGACGTACATATTTAAGCTATCTTTAATTTGGATCTAACTGAATATCGAACACATTCCAATTGGAAGCAGCGTACGTAATTACCATGAAAGATTCAGAACCTTATAAAAACGACTCGCTTTCTTTTCATCCATTAATTTTTACTCTTTTTGTATTTTAGATGGTTACCGAAGGCGGCTATGAGGCCCATTGGGCCACCCGACACCTCCCACTCAGAATGCGTCCTCGTCGTAGGCGTTTCCCGTCCTAAACTAGCGGCTTTATTCTTATCGGTTATGTTGTTATCGCTATTTCTTACGTTTCACATCCTGTACGATAGCGCAGTCTACAGCATTCAGGTAAGTTCACATTTATCCGTTGTCATATACCAGAGAAACAGAAAAATCAATACTATTCCATATTGGCAATGTTTTATATTATTTGACAGAAACATTTTTTTTATCCTTTCGAAACGGTTATTATCGATTAGATATAGATTACTATAAGAATTTAACGCATACGTGAGAGTAGCTTTCTGTTTACTCAATTCGTATTATTAATGATAAAAATTGTTCCTTCCGAAACTCTGCTTCTTATAATGAGACTTTTCTCTTTGTACTCGGAACTTTTTCTCTGTGCCTGGCTCCACTTAAAGCAAAAGCAATTCGAAGAAGTTGAAAGTAATGCCAGTCGTATTTTTTACGCTATTTTTCTTCCACAGGCTGCAACCGCAATATCCGAAAACAAGATTGCCCTACTAACAAATCACATTCCGAATCCACCGGCGATTAATCATCCGGTGGTGTTTCCCAACAGGATCCATTTCCCAAAGACCAGCAGAAGACTTCCGCAAGTAATTTATTGGTAGAATTTATCGTTAGCAATTGCACTCATATCGGAAAATGTGTTCTATTTTTCTATTGTTTCTCTCTTTGAAATATGCTCTCCATCTCTCTACGGTGGTGTTTACAAAACGGATGGTTGTGTGGTAACTTAACTAGTGTTTGATAATTGGAGTGAGAAAATGTGGTACCCGAGCACTGCTGGAGATGCTTTATTTGCACCCACGAATACAGAAGGCAGCTGGCGAAATCCATTTTTTCGACCGCGACGAAAACTATCTCAAAGGATTGGAATGGTACCGGAAAAAGATGCCACATTCGTTCCGCGGCCAGATAACCATCGAGAAGAGCCCTAGCTACTTTGTGACGCCCGAGGTAAGCTCTGTTCGTTCTATTTTTATCTTTTACTTTGTTTTACATGAAATCGATTTAAAATTCTACATGGCCTAGAGGGATAAGAAGCATCTGCGCGAATTTTTTTGGGGTGATGGAGCGAATTCAATCTTTTATATCAACCCTTGTTTTCTAATTACAGCGTATGATACGCTGAATAAAAAAAAATGATTTCACAGTGAATCAGAACAACATAATGACCTCCAAATTTAATTGGTAAACTTGTTCTACCTTAGAAGTTTTGTTTATTGAACGCAAATAAAGGGTAGAGGGTATCCGGTGAACTACACTATTCGGTGGAACTGGTTTTAAGGTTTTATGCTTCGATTTCGGGATTTTTTCATTTCTGAATTACTATTAAATTTACAATTAATTTATTATATCGATTCGATTCGGCTCCAATTTTCTCACATCAAGATGTTATGCTCTGAAAACCGATGTTATACGTTTAGTCAAGGAGATGAGTTTAAATTATGATTTTCAGTGTCATTCCGTAGCCTTTAGATATGATAACAGAAGAAATGACTAAATTGATCAATACAATCAATTTAGCCGATTGAAAAGTAATAACAGTTTTATGACAAAATTCAACTTCCGTAACAGATTCTAAAAGACCGTCCCTAAATAACGTAGACCGAATTTTTTTCAGAAACTCTCTTCACGATCCTCGTAAAGTCTAGGAAACCTCAAATTTTCTGGTTAGTTGACATGCTTTCAAAAATCCTCACAAAATGCTCATTTTTGCAACGAATTCAAAAATAGACAGCGGGAAATGTTTTTTTGTTCTGCTGCTTCAATCCGTTTCAGAAACACTTATATTTCATATGTTTGCATATAAATTCGTATACTATACTTAGTATACTTTAAATTCGTTCCAAAATACCCATATTGTAAGGATTTTTTGATTATGTCTATGAATCGTAAAATACCATCCTGAATTTTGAAACAACCTCAAACATGGTGTTCAGCCATCTACCACATTGTAGTGGTTTTCAAGAAATATCGATTAGGCGGAAGTTGACATCTCAGATTTCAAAATGACCCCACACATCGTTCTTCAACGTATGTTCGTCAAATTAGTTTCACAAATATACATGTTATAATGGGTTTCAAGGAATACTTTTAAACCAGAAATCGCCATATTGGATTCTGAAACGATGTGTGACATTTTTTTCGGTTTCTATTCATCAAATCTTTTCCAAAAATGGTAACTTAGCTAGTTTGAACATTTTGATGGAATATCGATAAACTGGAAATCATCATCTTGAGCTTCGGAACAATTTCAAACATCATTCTTCTGAAACTATCTTCACATCAGTTCCGAAAATATTCTTATGATTAGGTTTCACATTATCCATTACGCAAAACTTTTTTTGAGATTGAGAATTGAACAAAGGTTATTCAATTTATCCATTGTTCTGATTCAAAAAGTGCAACTTACATGACTTCGTGGCACGTTTCATGGTAAGGTCAACTAAAAGTGTCATAGATCTAAAATGAAGAATGTACATTAAAAAGAATGTTCGTACCGTTGTTTGGTGAAATTCTCAACGACCTTGACTCGTTAATGAGAACAATAAAGTTTGTCTCGTCATTAATTTACAATACATACAAAACAAAATAATTTAGAGACCTGTTTTGCAGATTTCGTACGATTTTGCGTCGTCATTTCAAATGACAGTTTCCGTCATTCCTTAATATGTATTCTCGGAACCAGAAGTCGGATCCGTACAAAATCTATTAGGCATCAATTGAGTTGATAAAAATTCTCGAAAGAAATTTCAAAAATATACTTCGAACAAGAGCGAGAATGTTGTATTTTGTTAAATGTTAAATGTTGTTTTTTAACAATTCGTTGTTTGGAAGTCGAGCAATCCATAAAACAACGGAGTGACTCTACTAATGAGATGACTATTGGGGCTAATGAAAATGAATTCCAATCTGAACAATGTTATTCGCATACGCTGTAATCGGAAACGAGAATGAAACGTTTTGAATCTTAATCAAAAGTTGAGATACAAAGAGTAAATGTATAATTTGCTTTCAAATTCGATGGCTTGAAATGGCTATTACATAACTATCTTCTATTCGTATTTGAATTCAGGTCCCAGAGAGAGTACGTGCGATGAACGCTACCATAAAGTTACTATTGATAGTTCGAGAACCAGTGACAAGAGCAATATCCGATTACACGCAGCTTCGAAGTCACGCCGCGACGGCTACGTTGCCTCAACAACAAACTTTATCTTCCACTTCTCCACTGTCCAGGTGAGTCAATCGGCAATCATTCTTTTAGTATTTCTACTTAAAAATCTCAAATGATTATTGTTTGTTCATTCCTGGAGAATAGGAAATATATTCAGCAATAAATGCCTAAGTGTAAATAATCGCTTAGAAAATAGTTCAATTGAACTGTTTAAGGAGGCAGACATTCTATGAGAGATCGTTTGTTTTTCTATTGTTTCAATCGATAGATTCATTTAATCTGAACATAATTACAAAGTTTCAAAATCAAACTTCGTATACATTTGGAGATATAGTCAATTTATTTTTCCAATCCGAAAACGTCGTTTTGTCGATTATTGAAACCCGCTTAAAAAGGCGTGGTTTGCTTGATTGTTACAGGCAGTCGGTATAAACTTTAAATGCAAAAACACTTATTTTGGAAGAATCGGTTCAGTTTTTGTTCGGTTTTTGCATTTGCAAATTTTTGTTGTTCGTGTCCGGTTTTTGCTCTTAATATTTTTATCCGTTTTTTTTAATTCAAAAATTTTCGAGCGGGTTTTTCAAACTAAGTTATTTATTCGTCTGTTGCATTCAGTTATTGAATTAAGCTACCACACCACATAGAAAGAAGCCTAATTGATCAAAGCCTGTTCATTAAGGTTTGGCAAAATTTTGATTTCAGTTCTACAAAACTTTTCGTGTTCCTTTATGCAAAATTTTTACTAGGTTTTTAACTTTTAATTTTTACTCCCGAGTTTTAAAGTTTGTATGACAATTATTATGAGGCAACTGACTTTTTACAAGAAATAAATCGGTTGGAGATCAACCTATAAGGCCTAAAAAACTTTGAAGATCGCAAAACAATCCGACATTTGTAGGAAAAGTTGTTAAAGGAGAACCGACACAAGATTCGAACAATGTTCCATTTCTTAATATATCTAACTCCACTGCTGCTAGTGATCGTAATAAGATGTGACTTCCTTATAATGTGACAGTTCTTCAGCTCCTTTTAATGCGACAGTTCTTCAGCCTAGTATAAAGATTGCTTTTGAGTGACAAAATAGAAAATGAAATGTGAAATAGAAATATTATGTCTTCGGCAAAGTTAATAAATTCGAATATTCCTAAAATATTGTCGAAGACACTAAAACTTATTTCTTCAAATTAACTTTTTTGTGTCTTTACAGTGAGTTTTGGAACATGATTTGTTGCTTAAAAAGAATCTTCATACCAAGCTGAGTAACTATCGTAAAGACATCAAACAACTCAGATCAACCGTTATAGCATATTAAAAGAAAGTTACATTGTATTATGATCACTAGCAGCTATGGTGCTAGACAATGTTGCACAAATTCTTCGTGTAACTAATTCATTCATCCATCTTCGGTGCGAATATTCTTATATTACTGACGCCCGTATCGAACAACGTTGAACTATTCACTGCATAAAAAACAGAAAATGAATAAGCAATAATCGTAGAGAGCCCGAATCTACTAATACATTCTTCGCTGCAGGTATACATTGTGAATGTTCGTTTCATACATTCGTTTGTTATTCGTTCATTTACTTTACTTTTCTAATTGGTTCGAATAGCGTCACTGCGATGATCGTTGGATTCCATTCTTCGCGTAGCATTCTTCATCTATTTATTTTTATTTTTAAGTTTAAATTTAGTCATGTGTACTTTTGCACAAACCGGTGCCCAAGAGGTACCAAAACCCCTTAATGATTCTTCATCTTATAAACTCGGGGGTATGTTCTGTGGGAATAACAACTGCAAGAAATAGATCTTCATGCGAACAACGAAGCAACGTCGGCTTCGTTCGCACCCGAATATACGAACAAGTCCGAATATCATAGCGATTATCGAACAAAGGCGAAGGGAAGCGAACGATGATCATTGGTGTTCGTTGCATTTTTGATATTCGAGCAACATTGAATCGACCCGCAGCGGTTGCAACGGATAATCATGTGACGATTTCGAGCACCATGCCCAAAGTGTAGACACTTCATACAGTGAGTGAAATCTCTGCGTTTGTTGCGGTGGGGTTCTCATTACACGATGACATGATCGATGACCTTCAGTTCTTCAAGCTGCTTCAACGTGGTCGTACTTATCTTAAAGTGGATTAAAAGTACAATGCATCCCTAAATGTGTGTTTGTCCTCTTTTCGACGTTTAATTCGATGAATTGCCAGAGCCAGTTTGCCAAGATCGGACAAGATGTTCATCAGTGACTTTTCGCTGACTAACGGTAGTCCTCTCAGTACAACTTTGTATGGTTTTTCATTCGGCTTGTCATGAGTGAACAATTCAGCTTTCATTTCCTGGAGATGTTTCGTTACCAGATCATACTCGTCCTGTGAGTGGCAAAACAGCTTGGTTCCAAAACTGCAAAGCTTGAATGTTGGATTGACATTTAACGCATGTAGAGCAATGAGTGATAATCCGCATTGACAACCATCAAAAGCGCAAGTTTAATTATCAAGTTTAATCACATTATCCGTATCAGCATCTGGATTGTTTCCAACATCCAGCGAAGCGTAGGTGTTCATCGAGGACACTGACACGTGGCTCACAGAAATGCCCTCGAACTTGTAATTTTCTTTCGCTTGCAGACGGAACGTCCCGAACGTTCCACTCTTTCCCAATCAATTGCTTTCAGTGACATTTTCTTCAATTCGCTCGTCTATAGTATCAAAGTTTAAACTAAACCGAATTCGCGACTGAACTGATCAAAGGTAAAACTTGGAATGAATTGTTCGAACCTTGTGCTTTTCCTTTTATAATATTTTTTACGTATGTCGGATTGTTTTGCGGTCTTCGAAGTTTTTTTGTCATCAAATTTACTACGAAAATGAAATAGGCGCCAGTTTTCAGAGTCTATAGAATGATTTCCAGCCAATTTTTCCAATTTTCCACATTAAATCCCATATAAACTTTAAACCTCTGGTGCGAGAACATAGTTTTAACGATCGAGTTAAAATTTTGCGTAGTCATTTTGGTACCCAAAAGGACTATACAAAATACCCTCCTTTACGTTTGAAAAAACTTTGATCTCAGATGTCCGTTTCTCGGAAACATTCGGAAACATTTCGAGAATCGAAAGACTACATTCATACTTCTGCTATAATCGATATAGAAAAGTTAAGTTGAAAATTTCTGAAAGCAAACTGCTAGTCATGTTTGGCTAGAAATGAAATTGAAATTTCAAAACTATGTAACATAGGAAAATCAGCAGCTTTTCAGTTACCACCTATCTTCAGTTTTGTACTGTAATATTTTTGTGTTTTATACAAGTTACCTTCTTTCAATGTAACATCAGGTCATTCGAGGATCTGGCGATACTACCGAATGGTACCGTTAACGAAGCCTATCGCCCATTGGCGATATCACAGTATCACGTCCATGTGCACAGGTGGTTAGAAGTATTCCCGCGGGAACAATTGCTCGTTGTCAACGGGGATCAGCTGATAGAGGATCCAGTATTTCAGCTTCGACGCATCGAAGACTTTTTAGGTAAGTAATAAATTTATTGTGTGATTTTTTTTTGTAATAACAAATTATTCAATATTGCCCTAAAATCGTAGAAAAGATAGCATATGACGATACGATATCACTATAAAAGTCATTGTATAACAAAACTTCCATTTATATTTATTCAGCGTAACCTCGTGGTAGTTTACAAGCCATTCAACTGTTCTGTACTTTACGAAAGAACTGCGAAGTAATTATGTTTACGGCTCGTCTTTGACTCATCAGTGCATAGCAGTTTTACGATAAGCAGACGTAAGGTTTCTGCTATTTGCAGAGCACTTTTGTTTTTTTTTTGCACGGTCGAAACCACGTTTTCGTTTAGCACATCAGTATAGACATTGCACTTCGATGTAAAGCAAAAAAGTGTTCTGCAATCTGGTGATAGCGTAGAAATTTTGGTCACGCTGTAAAATGACTTTGTAGTGTCTCTCCATACTGGGTGTTTTTTGATAAATGCGTTGTTCGAATTGTTCATTTATTGATGGTAGCGGACGGTATTAACTGTTCTGCCGGGCTTAAGAAGTTCATTGTACACAACTTTCTTCTTTCACCACACACAAACCATTGACTTTTTCCCGAAATGATTTGGTGTTGCACATTATGTTGATGTTTGTCCTGGCGTTACTCATGACCCATGATATCAATACGAAGCAAAAACACTTTAACACTAATGAACGAAAGTGAAAATAATCAGACTAAGTTCTCACTTTCAGATTGGATTTTAAAAGTTTTTCGTCAAATCATTATTTTGAGAGGCTCAAACGCAAAAACAACTTCCAGCGTTTTTTCAACTACAACATCATAAAATTCAGACTAAGAAAAGTTTTGGTTTCTTTAAATCTGGGTTCTAAAGACATTTCATTCCGTTGTTGCTCGATTTCTTATTACTTCTATATACAGATTTTCAATACAGGTTTTTGAGTTCCCGATACAGATTTACAGATTTTTCTTCTGAAAAATGCAGATTTAAATGTGGCAACCCTGGGTGACCTATGTCGTTTTTCATTGATTCCACTCGCTCGGTGCCAGTGTTTTGCCCTGACAGTTGATCAATGAAACGGTTGTGTAAAGTTTGGTTTGCACGCTTGCTGCTCTGAAAAGAAAACGGGTGCAAAATAGTTGCCCGCGAATTGCCCCGAAAGTGCATTTTTTTCGTGCGGTGCAAATCAATGAAACACAGTGCACCTGTTTTGATTGCCCGACTGCACGAAAAGTGCACGAATCGAGCAAAACACTCCACGAGTGTTTTCAATGAAAAACTACACTACTTTTTCCATCTAGTCTCTTTAGGCATTTTTCCGTAATGTTGGATACCAAATTCGATCAAAACAGAACGGAATAACAGATGCTGTCTGTTATTATATCGCTCTTCAAGCCACAGGAACAGATAGCCTGCTATATTTCGGTGCATTTCCAGTTGGTTTGCGATATCTTGGACGGAGAGTTTGAATATTTTTTCCGACGGTTTTTTCAGATTCAGGTTTTCTATTTCCTCTAGATCTCGTCTACAAATATTCTCCGAACACTTTTATTACGTTTGTGATAGTTGATTTGGTCCCATTAAACAATTTTGCCAACTTGTGGTACGAATAGTTTTGAATTTGAGTGATACTTGAAGGCGAGTGAATTTTTTACACCTTGAAATGTCAAGATAATATAGGTATGATGCTACAAACGCACTCTAACAAGGAGAAATGTGTAGGTTTTCCTAATGCACGATGAAAATATATATGCGAAGTTAAAGTTGACCAATTTATGATTGTAATACTTTTCACTAATTTCATGGTTATTTTGGTTCTTACTTTGACTAATATCATAATTTCGGGTTCAAATCTCGTCATCTTGTATACACATTTTGGAAATGAGCATCTGTCGTGAGATGAAATACGCCAAACATCCAAACTTTGTGCTTTATTTGTAATCATTCAACTTATAGTTGTAACATCTCAATTTGGTTAGCATCAGTTGAGTATTCTTACCACCATCGTTCGTACCTAAACCAACAATTTTGAACCGATTTTTAATGATGGTTTTTGCCGAATTGAAAAATGACTACCGAACAGAGTAATTGCCAATAATGGTCACAACAGAGCTCAACATGACGCCGATTCAAATTGCATGACATTCAGTTGCAACTTTGCCACTTCAATAGATACTCGAACGAAAATGGTCAAGTGAGCTGTAGAGTTCGCACTAACGAGTTGTTCATCTTCTGCACAGCGATCCGTGAAAATTTTAACTCAAGAAAACGAGTACAGAGATGCAATAAATTATTATTAGATCAATTACCCTTCTTAAAATGGTTTATAATATTTTCCTTCCAAAATTTAGTATACTGAATTTGTTTTGTAATATTTTATCTTGAATATTTTCATTGTTCATTAATTCTTTTATGTAATCACATTTTCGTAATGCATCCATATCGACTGTTTGCATACAAATGCATCCAATTTTTCTGTTGTGAAACTAAATGAAATATCGTCTCGCTGTTATATTTATATCATATTTCGGGATAAAATGTTCCAGAATATGTTGTCAAAGTATATTATTTCACAAAAAATACCGATAATAAGCACAAATTTTTTTATATTTTTTATCTAAGAGCAAAAATTAAGAAGCATCGAACCAATCTGATCATTGCTATTAGCCACGCCATGGTTCTGTACACTGAGAATCGGCTGCGAGGTAGGGGCAAGTGTTAGGAACATTGTGATAATTCTAAAGCTGGCTTCATTTAGAATTGGAACAAATTTTAGCTCATGTTGTGGCGCTCCTGGTGGACGGATTTAAAAGTTCTTGATGCCTATGTGTCGGGAATTTTGTCAGCTTCACGTTTGATTTTTGACATTCCACAAATCGACTGTACTTTGTAAACAATCAACATGGAAACCGAAAGAAGGGAAAAAATTGTGCACAGTGATTTGGAAAATCCATTGTGGTCTGCATCTAGGCTAGGTAAACATCTGAAATTGCCCAGAAATACCGTATGGCGAGTTATCAAACGGTATAAGGAAACATTGACGACGATTCGGAAGCCTCAAGCCAATTGTCGGAGTGGAACTGTCGACCGGAAACTGCGTGGTAAGATTTTGAAGACGATTAAGAGGAATACTAATCTGTCGGACCATGATTTGGCTAGAAAATTCGGTGCTAACCGTGAGGAGAACTCGACTCCGGGAAGGAATCAAGTCGTATCGAGCTAGCAAACAGCCAAATCGGACCATAAAACAAGTGTGGTCGAAATTTGTGCTCGGAAACTTTATGACCAGGTGCTAACCAAGTTCGACGGGTGTCTTCTGATGGACGATGAAACCTATGTCAAGGCTGACTTCGGGCAAATCCCAGGTCAAAAATTTTACTTGGAAACGACTCGGGGGGATATTTCAACCAAATTCAAATTTGTTTTTGCCAACAAATTTTCAAGAAAATTTATGATTTGGCAGGACATTTGCAGTTGTGGCAAAAAAAAACGAAAGTTTTCGTTACAAATAAGACAATGACATCGGAACTATACCAAAAAGAGTGACTCCAAAAACGAATTTTGCCGTTCATTCCAGTTTGTTCCGAAAAACCTTAACCCACCCAACTGCCTCCAGTTCCGCCCTATTGAGAAATACTGGGCAATCATGAAGAGGAGACTCAAGGCAAAGGGAGAGGTTGTCAAAGACATCAATCAGATGACGACCTGGTGGAATAAGATAGCTAAAACGATGGACGAAGAAGGTATGCGCCGCCTAATGAGCCGTGTTACAGGAAAAATTCGAGAATTTCTTCGAAACCGTGACGAATAATTTTATCCGTATTTTTTCTTAAAAGTATGAAGAAAACGCTACATTTGTATATAAAAATATCATGAATTCAATAATAAATGACTGAAATACTTTGTTCCCATTCTATCTGAAGCGAGCTTTAAATGTATTAATATATTTCCTTCTAGAAAGTGAATCTTTCATTGCAATACGGCTAAGGAACATAACTTTCAATGATTCCGGCATTAGTGATGAGAGCTGATTGATATTAACACTTTTTCCAAAACGGCCACATTCTCAGTTTTTCGCTTGTCGTGGACATAATGCCCCAGCAGCCGAATAATGTGCCTCACAACTAATGTCACACAATAAGAGACATTTTGCCCCAAAACAATGATGCATTATGTTTCTTAAAATGTCCGTAAAGTGGCTGTTTAGAGAAAATTAGTACATCAATGAAATGGCGGATAAAATGCTTATTTTGTCGAAGCAAAAATATATATCGAAAAGCTGCCGTCAAGAGTTCCACCATTGTTAATGTCTCAGAAAGATTTTACCAGAACATGGAAAACGGGAGCAACGTTTATTGTGTTGTTTTGCGATGGTTGATAAAAATTTTGATTGCTTGGCTTAGAAAAGATTATTTTACGAAAATTAAACATAGATTTAAAAAAATGTCTAGTTTCCTTTCGATAAAAACATTTAATATAAAGCACTGATGAAAATGTACAACTTTATCATCAGATGGCGTATATATTTTTTTCGTGGATTTGATTAACATTATCCAAGCCCGCAAGCATTTATTTAGCTCAAACTGGTTTAGCGTTTGATGTTCTAACTGTTTTGATACTCATAATTTGAGACATTGAGATCATAGATTTTAAACTGAGGATTTGATTTGTTCTATTTGCAAAGGGCTGGATAAATAAAATTAAAACACGATTGAACCCATCTTCACTTTTTCATTTTGTTGTTACCTCCGAAGGCAAAATCAGACATCGCATTGAAAACTTTATTTGATGCTGTGTTGCAGTGAATAATTTCAATGTTTTTAATGTATTAAATATACACCAGATAGAGCTATTGTACCCATAGTCGTCTCATTATGTTGGAGCTGAGAAGCAAGGGATACCGTTACCTATCAAATTTGTTTTCGCTGTAACAGCAAACTTGAAAAGTAGACTTAAGAAACGAAACAAGCAAACTTAAGAAACGAAACAAGCAAACTTAAGAAACGAAACTATGCCTCATGCTCTCACACATTATGCGTATTTGCAATAATGCGTACAATGTATGATTTCTAAACATTCGCAACGATCGGAACACAGCACTGTGTCATTAGATTTCAATTCAATGATGGCTATTTGGTCCGTTTATTTCTGGTCAAAACATATACTTTGCGTGGACGACCAACGTTTCGAAGATGGTTCCTGTATGTTCAGGATAACTATAAGTTCTTATAGATTAGACGGCAAAAATCTTTTTTTTTACGAAATATACTAATCACGACTACAGATATATTCCGTCGAGTATGGTGTAACATTAAAGATTATTGGCATGACTGTTTTAAACTAAAAGCACAAGAGGTTCAAAGTTTACTTTAAAACTTATTTGATATAGCAAAATCTTTGGCCGATTCTCCCGCTTACTCACTTCGTTTGTTTGTAATTGTTTTCTAAGTGTCTGTCCGTCATTTTAGTTTCCTAGTAATAATGTTGTATGCTGATTTAAAAGCCATAGAGACACGTTATATGTTTCTTACATTGGCGATAAAATAATATATGGAAAATATATGAATTTTAGTGAAGTTACACTCAACACTCTGCTAGAGAAGTCTACTAGTGGAGGTTTTCCAGGCCTGTTTGATGTTCGACAAAAAAAAATGTTGGCCCAATTGCTGTCCGAGTTTTCCTTCTGTCATATCTCAAGTTTTTGAACTTATTGGCTTTGTAAAGTATTCCAACATTTCGTTTAATTGTAAACAACTGCCTACAAATCGTTCCGTACATATCGACACATTTGGCGCTGATTTTAATAGAACTTTCACGAATAGTTAATGCTTGAATTCTCCATATTCAAGATTCAGACGACAAAAATTGGAGTTACAAGCAGAACATTGTGGTCATCATGTGTAATGCCAATTACTATCCTGTCATTATGTCTGGATAAAATCAGAATGACATTCAAACAACAATGCTTTCGGCTCATCAGTGCATCATCATACCAAATTGAATTGCCATTGTCACCTAGCAGTTCAATTTAATTCGCCAAATAGACGCAAAGTTTAAACTTCATTTGTAACCTTTGAAGTGGTTACTCAGTAAGCGGTATGTGCAAAAAGCACTTATTAATTTCCATTTTTTTCGCGATACGACTTCAGCTCATCCGTGCACCAGCTAGTAGATGAAATAAATTCAGAATGGTGAGAGCTGCATATAATATTCTATTAACAAGTATTATTTACATAGCTGCCGTATATAAGACTGACCTTGAAATAATATCCCGATCTTATCTTGCCTTGATTAATAATGCTTCATACTTTCATTCTCTTTCTTTCTCTAGGAATCGAGCCTCGTATCGGAAGCAATAACTTCTACTTCAATGAAACCAAAGGTTTCTATTGTCTGCGTAATGAAACTGGGGATAAGTGTTTGCGAGAAACGAAAGGTCGGAAGCATCCTCGGGTCGATCCTGTAGTGGTGTCGAAATTGCGTAAGTTTTTTGTCGAACACAATCAAAAATTTTACGAGCTGGTTGGTGAAGACCTAGGCTGGCCGGAAGAATGAGAAGCTAGTCGCTGTAAAGTTTACTACACGGGTCACTTTCGTCTGTCATACATTCAGATATCGCACAAAAGAGATGGCAACACATAATACTGTAAATATCATCTAGGACGCTAATAGTGAGTTGGTACGAGGGGGTAGAATTAGTGTGAAAAGGAAATGATCCGAAACTAGGAACCACGACAAGAAAATATCCTGAAAGGACGAAAATAAAAATAACTAATGGAAGCGGGACTACAAAACGGTGAAACAACGGAATAACTGGTTATAGTAGTAGACGTTTTAAAAACGGTTAGATAGGAATTAATTAAAACAAAATTAATATTTTTGATCTGCTGTTAGCAAAAGCAACAACATTCGTGGATAGAGTTGGCGAGAAAGTGGCAAGCTTGAACAATAATAATGTCCGATTTCGCATGGGGCTCCATTATCTGCAGGTCATTTAGTGCGGCGGTTTGCTGCTTCTCAAATCCTCTTGAACAGAGTATTCATGGCGGATCTCATCTTCGGATGGTGGCAAAAACGGGTAATGAAAACGAGATTCACTAGCTATTCAAAGATAGCTGGAAATCGTTAAAATGAGAATGTGCTTTAACAAAAGTTCGTTATTATAAGGTGTCTTACCGCAATAGAAACGGGAAACAACGATTTTTTTTTCATTTCTATGAGATGCCACTGTTTATGAGTAACTGATACTTATAATGTTGTAACTGTTTGCTACGAAAAAATAATTGCGTAAAAAGTAACGTTGGGAAGACTTTTTCTAGATTTCATTTCATCCAATAATCATAGTTGATAGAATTAGAAAAGAGTGATTGAAAAAAAAATCCGTATATTTGGGATAGTTGTTTGGATTTACTTGTTAACAGCATAATTCGTTCAAAAACATTGAAAAGACATTGATCAACTACTAACACAGAATTACTCTGCTGCCATTTTAATATTGTATGCTCTTTGTTCGTCTTTTACTCTTCTTATTATTTATACCAGCTATGGTAAAGTTTCATCATTCCAACTAATTGCGTAACTTTTTTTTTAAGCTTGTCATAACTTATTTAGTTCGTGCCAGCTAAATCCCCCCTTTTACGAATTCCTTGGCTAATAAGAGGCGGAGACAAATTGTTTGTTTAGTAATGTAACTGTGTATGAATCAAGATTTGCCTTTCTAATATAGGAATGTTTTACAATCATTGTGAAAATCGAGTGTCATATCACTGTTCGAATCAGTTTGTCGAGATCGCAAAATGTTTGTCTATAGTTGTCAAAATTACCAATACGGAACATTTCGATATCTTGGATACGGCTTAGCCGATTTTCACAAATTAAGATTAAAATGATTCAAAATTGTTACAAACCTTAGGTTTTTATCCAGATCAAACTTCCGGTTTTGAAATTCTAGAGTAATGAGTGCTTAAACTATCAAATCGTTGCTTAGAACTACAATGCAAAAAATAACATGAATAATCTTCTAAATTGCACTCAAAACTAATTCAATTTATGAATCATGTTAGTTTCTGGTTATTTGAACCGACTTTTGGCTATCCTATTCTTAGTATGCTAAGAAAGGTCTTCAAATGAAAGGTCTTATAATCTCATACAAAACTTCTGAATTTTGTTCCGATCTGACTTTCGGTTGCGGAATTACACGACGATGAGTGTTTGAAATTGAATGAAAAAAAAACTAATCCAATTTGTTGCTCATGTTAATTGATGGCCATACGAATCCATTTCGACTATACCGGTTTCTAGATTCAGGTTCCGGAATTACATGAAAATGTTGTTTTCTCAGAGATGGTCTAACCGATCTGAGAACTGTTTTTTCGCTTACATTAGGTACGCCAAACAAACTTTTTTTACATCTGCCTGGCGGTTTGAACTGCGGATGACATTACAGTTCTACACAGGCCCTTGCACAGGAATCATTCATTGACATTTGACATTGTAAATGTGGAACACATTTTTGTTTTCTATATACGGGTGCAAACTAGAAACTCAAAAAATATACACGTAGAAATGTGGTCAGGTTTTGAACAATTACAGCTCAGTCAATTTGGTATAAATTATTAATATCATATCACCATTTGATTGGAAATATTTCTACGTATTGATTTGAATGTTCATAGCCATGTATTTTTAATTGTATATCATTGAAATGTTGATTAATAGCTAGCAGTGTCCTATTTTGTCTGCAAAAAATCTCCGGCATACCGGATTTCTCTGCCATAGTCGACGGTTTTGAAGGAGTAAGCGATTTATCAACGGGAAAGCAGCGCTCTGATTGGTTAATCGATGCAAAAGCGAAGCTGTTTGAAGCACGCGAAGCTATAAATATAAGCAAAATTATAGCTAACGTTTCAGTGCTACACGTAACTTGCTAGAGGTAGGTTGTTGCTAGGCAGAAAAATAAAAAGTGCCATAAAACGATTTGAAGCTTTAATTGCTATGCTCTGATCTTGTGTCATGAAAGATTGGATGAAATCCCATGTTATGTCGTTTCGCCTGAGAAATTGACAACTACCTCAGGGTAAATTTTGAGTGCATAAGATTAATTTTTTATTTATATGAGATGAACTCGATTGATAATGAGAAAAAGTTAATCGCTTCAACCGAAATCGCAGAATGGTAGTAATGGTAGAGAAACGCTATAAAAATAACTACTTGCACACAAAACTTGAACACAAGCTTGGCGAAAAGAAGCTTAAATATCGATACCTGTATCGCAAGCATGTACAAACATATGATTGCCTACATTTGGGCTATTGATGTAATTTCGTCGGCTAAAAAACAAATACAAATCATGACAAATATAGTCTATATTCTGGGTTCGCGTGTTCGGTGTTGATTCATAATAAAGGCTAAGGGGATGTCCATAAAAGACTTCACACTTTTTTAACGATTTTTTATTCCCCCTCCCCCCTAAAATTCATCTCAATACATTCTCAATATGTATGACAAACCATACAAATATGAGGGAAAAATCGATATAGATATATTATTGTTTTAGGTAAAGAATAATAATTCCTTAGTGTAGCATACAGGGCTGAGAAAATAAAGACCAAAACCTCATCAAAACGAGATCACTGCCGGAGAATCTTTTCATTATCAGTTGATCAGTGAAATTTAAATCACATCGATCAATATGGTACTGATCTTCCGTCACACAATGGGTAGTAATTTTGAGCTAAAAAAATTCTTGATTTATGTAAGTTCAATCATTGGATGATTCGATAAGCTTTGATGTTGGTGGAGGAAAATCACATATGATCAAGATAAGACATGACATGATCTACGTCTGAAATCGTTGATCTCCCGCCCTTTTTCAAATGGAGCATCAGAATCAGATAAGAGAAATTCTTATGATATACTATTATCAATGCTAGAAAATCAAACTACTGAAAAAATTGTCAGTGCATAACTTAAGTTAAACCGTTTGAAGTCATTTTTTCTTTCATATATGGCAAAATTTATTAATTTCGCTAATTTACTCGCTCCTCCGTGCAAAAGGTCACGTTTTATGAAACACCCCCCCTCCCCCTTGCGGCGTGACGTCTTTTATGGACAGCCCCTAAGCAGACTCTCGTGCATTTGCGGATTCAAAAGTGTGACGATTAATTGAAAATGTCGATCATTAGAAATTTTTGTTGCCTTGTTCCACATTAATGGCTCGAACAACCCCATGGGGCTGATCCTTGTAGTTTTTTCTAACTTTTTTTACCCACTTTAAATAAATTTGACGAAAAAATCGTGCTTAATCCACCTAGCAGTGAGATGATACCTTTTTTTATCAATCCGCATATGTGGTTTGCATGAATATTCTTCGGTGTTTCAATTTCATGACATTATTCTAATGTCCGTCGTTTTAAGTGACAATTTCAGATTTTTATCACTCATTACTCTGTAATGTTGAAACTGCAAATCGGATCGAATTTGAATCTAAAAGTGTAACAATCGATTAAACATTCCATGATATGTCGAAGTAATTTCCACTTTAGAGTTTAGGGTAACTTAAGGTACTTCCAGAGCCGGTATTCAGGAACCAACATAACCCAAACCGATTCGTATGGCCATATGATGAATAAATTGCAATATTTCTGAGTCCAAGCTTTTCGGAATTGACATCTTCTATATCGCTTTGAATTCTATCAATTCATCATCCTGCAATTCTAGAATCGGAAGTCAGAATTGGGTAAAATTAGATTTATCTTAATTTGAACTTTTGTTTCGATTTGGCTTTTTTTTAGAAAACGATTGAGCTTTGATAAACGATTCGATACTGTAACCGGAATTCGAAATTCGGTGTAGCCGAAGTCAGACAAATTCACCTGAGTAGTTTACATTTGTTTCAAAATGTTTAAAAATCAGTGTAGACATCTTTGAGAAATCGTAGTGCGAGTTAAATTTTTGGGTGCCTTCCGAATACTAATTTAATTTTTATACTAATCACACTGTATCCCCTAAACCGTAAGTTGGATCTGACTAAAAGCGTGATGTTTTATAGGATCTTAACATCTTTCATTTTAATCTTGTATGGTTACTAGATTTCATTTGAATCTTAGATCGGTTTAGCCATCTACGAGAAAAATGAGTAACACTATTTCCGTGCTAAAATGGAACCGTGCTAAAATCGGTCCGAGGTAAAATATCATGCTGTACACAGTCTTTTGGGTACTTAGAAACAATTTTTACATAACACTTCTTATAACTTAAAAAGTAAACATCCGATCTTAAAACCATTCAACAGTGTACAGGGTGACGGGAAGACCTTTAATTTGGGACTAGCTTGATCAAAATCGGTCCAGCCATCTCTGAGATCTCGACCTTTTAGTTGACAACATACAGACACACACACACACACACACACACACACACACACACACACACACGGCCATTTGCTCAGTTCGTCGAGCTGAATCGATTGGTATATGACATTCGGTCATCCGGGCCTCGGAAAAATTTTCTAAAGTTTGAGCTAATTCTATACCAACTTTTTTTTTATTTATAAAATAAGGTAAAACAAAATTTTGTAAAATCACTTCGTTCGAAAAACTTTCATTACATAGAGGACTCAAAAACGAACGAAAATACATAACATTGTATGTTCTAGGGTCAACTGTACAATAGCAAGCCATTCACCTCTGCGAAAATAGCATGTCCCACTTTGAACAATCATATCTCAGGAATGACTGGATATGTTTACATTAAATTAACACTGTAGAAGTCTCTAATGACGATCAATAACTGAATAATTTTTATTTTTCATAACTCAAGGATTTAGATTCAACTTGAAGGAAAATATTCTCTATAGCTAGTTTTGAACCTAGTTTCAACATTGTTGAACTGAAATTCGAATCAGTTTTCGAACCTGGTTTTTATATCAGGTTTGCTCATACCCCCGTTGCTAAGTGCGAAACCAACACAGTTTCGTGAAAAGTTTTTGTTTTATAAAACTACCCTGGGTCAGTTTAAGTTTTCTCAAGCAAAAATGACAGTAGTATGCGTTCAAAACAGCTTTCAAAGTAGTACAATTCAGCCCACCGGTAGTTCTACGTTGCATATTGCTTATAGATTAGGGAAAACGTCCAAATCAGACTGAAATAACACGAATCCTGTTCCAAATACCAATTATATGTACTCCAGAAAAATGTTATGGTTATGTATTGCTTAATGCCAATTTTTTTGATCATGTTTTGCCTAATGAACCTACATGGTTCTACAACAGTACACCGTTTTGTAGGTGTGAAGAAATTAGTGCCTCACAAAACGGACATCCAAAAGGACACTTAAAACTCAAAAACGTATTCTATTGTGCAGTCATGGCGATGTTTCAGTAGTCTTCAGTCTTATGCAATGCGATGAACTTGGTTCAGCAACTGTTCGGGACAGTGGGTTAGTTCATCCGGGGGGAGAGTGGTGTAATACGTGACTTTATCGCCCTGCAAATGTTATCATTTCTCCGCAGCACATCAGAAATGCATTCTTACCAGGCATGTTAGTTGAAATTTCGTGTGCATTTGCGAGTGAAGAGCCCCGCATTAAAGATGTTGTCTTTCGAACGAACGAATAGTTCCAGTGTGAAGTACCTCCTTTTATTTTCGTTCAACTCCGTTAGCCCTTGTTTGATTCAAACGTGTGCATGTGCGCTAGAAATAATTAAAATTGTCGAGTATGCTTGAATTAGTAGGTAGGCGACAAAATAAGGGAACTGGACTATTGGATCCGAGTAGGTTGTCCGTTCAATGGATAGGAAAACATTATTGGTCAGCCTTATTGAATTGAAAAACCATTACAACCAGGGACAGCATGGTAGTGTGTTGTACGTGCCGTGCCATCCCTGGTTGAGCTGGCCTTGTGTATCACCTCAAATATACCCCAACTCCGGCAGCTTTCCGAATCGGTACGTGTTGTCCGGGAAGGATAACTGTTGACTGGCTTCGTGACTGCAAGCTCTCCCCATTCCATCACTATATTCCCTTCGGCCTTGCTACGAGCGCCTATGCAGGAATGCTTTCAAGGAACGAATTTATGTAACATTGCTCCAAATAGAAGGGCAAAGCGTCAAGACAGATGAATTTCATTACCGAGTGAATAACAAGTTCGCGTGTTGTGGTTGAGAACGTGTCCGATAAGATTGAAGAAATATGCATTACGATTTGAGTGTGGATACCATAATTTATCCAGGAACAGATGCATTGATTCTGCCCTGAGGTTTCGATTTGGTTTTTTTGTGGGAAGCAAATAGTGAATAATGGATTCATAATCAATAAGATCGTAGCATGTACTAGTTGTGTACAACAAAAATCAAACAGCCTTTGCTCAACTTTTACCCTAATCAACCATCGTATAACATATGGGCTTTTTTCAGCATTACTTCGAAAAAAAATTCTCTCATTCTTGATTTTCAGACTATAATCGAATCCAATCAATTAAAAGATGTAGTTTTCATTTCAATTCGATACCTAGAAATATGGTAATGCTGCTCAATTTGCTGGCATCAATGAAAACGTTACATTTTATCCATTATTTTCATGGGTACCAAGAGCGGGTTTCGGAATTAATAAAAGATTAAACACCCTTATTCTTTTACTCTGGTGGAGCACAGCTACACTTGATTAGTGATTGGTAATACCAAAAAACACTCATGACGAAAATATGCATCAATTTAAAGTCCGGAAAAGAACAATCAAATCAATTTGAATGGAAAAAATGTACGGGTTCCACAGGGTTTCATTGCTCTAGCTGTTCTAATTTCTTCTATCGTAACTACCACAACCCTGAGCATGTTGGAATCGTTCAGATAGTGATGGGTGATTCTACCATGGCAGCTTTACAGGAACTTCTGAAACAACAGGAAATCATTACCACATCACGTGATAACTTGCATAGCACATCAAGTCGTTGACTTGTTTAAGTTGAATCGGCAAGCGAATGAAAGTGGAAAAACGAGCAATGTAAGGCTCTGAATTAGTCCCAACATTGCTGGGGTTAGAATCGTTTCCGGTAGGAAATTTCAGGTCCGAAAGCGTTCCAATGGCATAATGGTTCCAAAGAGTGGCAAGATAAGAGAAAACTGCCGACAGTTGCACAATGCAAAAATCGTTAAAAGTTGGAGTTATTTTATATACAGAGTAACGGTTAAGTTAAAATAAAAAAAATGAACACATTCTTTATTCCACTCATTTCCGTTTACTGCATTTAATTACAACTACTACACATAATTTCTACAATAAAATACTTCTGTACAGGTATTATGAAAAACTGTCATCAATGTCAAACTTGGTTTTAAATTCCCTGAACGGTTGGTTAAAGCAAATTATTCGTAATGGAGGTATCGATGTTTAAAAGAGAAAAAAACTACATTCCTTGCAAGCTTCTCGACGTTGCGTTGACCAGAATCACCATGGAAATGATGTAACAGAGGCATTCTCCTATGAAAAAAAATTACGGGGTCTTATACAAGACACGACCGAGTACAGTGACATTAAAAGTGAAACAATTCGGACTATTCTTCAAATGGGAATAGAAATTTATGGTGATCATAATTGCTATCCAAAAAGTTGTATACTTTAAAGTTTTTGATGACTATGTTCTAAAAATAAGTCTTCATATATGATTTTAATGTCACTTAACCCTCAGCTTACAATAAAGTAAGACTAATACCAGGACTTTTTTTCGTGTCGTGCCATTCCAGAATAAAGGAAAAAAAGAGGGGGAAGGTATACTTAGTTGTAAAAAAAACAATATTTCGGGGCCCATTACCTCCAATCGGTATCGCCATTAGCCGCTTGGTTTTCATTCGATACGTATCCAAAGGTGTACGTGGGGTTACCGTTACCCCATTGTACAATGCGTAATAAAATCCCGCATTTGGAAATAAACATATTTTTATAGAAAAAAAATCATAAAAGCTTCATGAAAATAGCGTGTTTCACAATTTTGAAATCTCAAAATCAGTTTTGACACCCGTGCGCGCAGACGACTTTTATAACTTGCTTGCCTTACCATAAACCTACATATACCTTATGATCAAAAAAGAACCGGAATTGTATTAAAAAACGTGATTAATCCACCTATCAGTGAGATGATACCTTTTTTTATCAATCCGCATGTGTTTTTTCCATGAATATTCTTCGGTTTTCATGACATTATTTTAATGACCGTCGTTTTAAACTGCAATTTGACATTTTAATCACTCATTACTCTATCTAAAAAGGTTACAATCGATTAAACTTTTCATGATATGTCGAAGTGACTTCCACTTTAGAATTTACGGTAATTCAAGGTACTTCCAGAGCCGGTATTCAGGAACCAGCATAAACCAAACCGATTCGTATGGCCATATAACGAATAAATTGCAATAGTTTTGAGTCCAACTTTCAAGCTTTTCGGGATTATCATCTTCTATATCGGTTTCAATTTTAAAAATTCATCCTCCTGTAATTCCAGAATCGGAAGTCAGCATTGAATAAAATTAATTAATTTTGTGTGGGACTATAAGTTTATTTTAATTTGAATTTTTTTCTGAAATTAGATTTGGCTTTATTTGAGAAAACGATTGAGCTTTGAGAAACGATTCGATACTGGAGCCGGAATTCGAAAATCGGTGTAGCCGAAGTCAGACAAATTCACCTGATTAGTTTACATTTGTTTCAATATGTTTAAAAATCAGTATAGACATCTTTGAGAAATGGTAGTACGAGTTAAGTTGTTGGGTGCCTTCCGAATCGAAAACTGAATACCACTAAAACTGAAATAAGTTTATTTGGTTGTCGACTATTCAAATCAGCAAATCTTAGATGATTCTTAGATATCATTTGAATCTTAGATCGGTTCAGCCATCTACGAGGAAAATAAGTTACACAATTTTAATTTCGTTTCACATATCATCCTGTAGTTCCGGAACCAGAAGTCGGATCCAAACATAATTCAGGAACCTTGTTTAGGAGCATACGAATTTTCATATGAATCTGAGTTTGTAGAAAACGGTTGAGTCATCTTCGAAAATAAGGTAAAAAATTGAGTGAAATTATTTGTCACATACGCATTTGCTGATCTCGACGAACTGATTCAAATGGTATATGGGTGTTTTGTTCTTCCAGCATTTATTGCTGTAAGCAGTTTAAATCAATATAATTATGAAATTGTTCAGAATTCGGAAGTACTGCCATCTTTCCAATATGTCATATTCGAACGATTATGTTGCCAAAAACGAACCGTGCTAAAATTGATCCGAGGCAAAATGTCATGAGAAATAATACTGTTCACAGTCTTTTTGGTACTTAGAAACTATTGTATGTAACAGTATAAAAAATCGTGTTTTACGTTGCTTCCAAGCCTTTCTTTGCCATACAGCGCTCAGAACTTCTACTGCTGGAATATGGGGGAAAAGTCGCTTACACAAAAGTTTCGATATCTCCGTTAAAAATGGACGGATTTTAACAATCTATGGCTTGTTGGATAGCTATTTCCGTGGGGAATTCAAGTCTGAAAACATATTCTGTTTTCAAGGTCAATTGTGACAGATACTGCCAAAAAACTGAAAATTTTGACATAAAACTTCGTATAACTCAAAAAGTAAACATCCGATCTCAAAACCATTCAATAGCGTTCTGGGTGACGGGGAGACCTTTCATTTGCGACTAGTTTGATCAAAATCGGTCCAGCCATCTCTGAGATCTCGACCTCTTAGTTGACAACACACATACAGACACACACACATACACACACACACACACAGACATTTGCTCAGTTCGTCGAGCTGAATCGATTGGTATATGACATTCGGCCCTCCGGGCCTCGGAAAATTTTTCGAAAGTTTGAGCGAATTCTATACCTATTTTTTTTATATACAGGGTGATTTTTTAAGAGCTTGAGAACTTTTTTAAACAATAAAACGCATAAAATTTGCAAAATCTCATCGGTTCTTTATTTTAAACGTTAGATTGGTACATGACATTTACTTTTTGAAGATAATTTCATTTAAATGTTGACCGCGGCTGCGTCTTAGGTGGTCCATTCGGAAAGTCCAATTTTGGGCAACTTTTTCGAGCATTTCGGCCGGAATAGCCCGAATTTCTTCGGAAATGTTGTCTTCCAAAGCTGGAATAGTTACTGGCTTATTTCTGTAGACTTTAGACTTGACGTAGCCCCACAAAAAATAGTCTAAAGGCGTCAAATCGCATGATCTTGGTGGCCAACTTACCGGTCCATTTCTTGAGATGAATTGTTCTCCGAAGTTTTCCCTCAAAATGGCCATAGAATCGCGAGCTGTGTGGCATGTAGCGCCATCTTGTTGAAACCACATGTCAACCAAGTTCAGTTCTTCCATTTTTGGCAACAAAAAGTTTGTTAGCATCGAACGATAGCGTTCGCCATTCACTGTAACGTTGCGTCCAACAGCATCTTTGAAAAAATACGGTCCAATGATTCCACCAGCGTACAAACCACACCAAACAGTGCATTTTTCGGGATGCATGGGCAGTTCTTGAACGGCTTCTGGTTGCTCTTCACTCCAAATGCGGCAATTTTGCTTATTTACGTAGCCATTCAACCAGAAATGAGCCTCATCGCTGAACAAAATTTGTCGATAAAAAAGCGGATTTTCCGAATGGACCACCTAAGACGCAGCCGCGGTCAACATTTAAATGAAATTATCTTCAAAAAGTAAATGTCATGTACCAATCTAACGTTTAAAATAAAGAACCGATGAGATTTTGCAAATTTTATGCGTTTTATTGTTTAAAAAAGTTCTCAAGCTCTTAAAAAATCACCCTATATAAAAAAAAGTAAAACGCAAAATTTCAATTTTTAATAAATTTCTTAATTATCGCCTTCAAAGTACTCTCCTCCTGCGGCAATACATGCATGCCAACGCTTGATCCAATTTTCCATACAAGTTTTATAGGCCGCCGAAGGTATGGCCTTTAGTTCACGCAGCGAATTCTCTTTTATAGTCTGGTCTCGAAACGCATTCCCCGCAATGGCAATTTGAGTCCGGGGAAGAGGAAAAAGTCACACGGGGCCATATCTAGAGAGTACGGTGCTTGGTTGATGATATTGGTTGAGTTTTTGGCCAAAAACTGCGACACAACCGACGCTGTTTTTGAATGAAATTCAGCTTTTTTGGCACCAGCCGAGAAGCGTCGCATTTCAAACCCAAAACATCAGTTAAAATGTGTTCGACTGATCCATAAGAGATGCCCAACAACACAGCAATCTCTCCAATCGGTACAGAACGATTTTGCAACACGATTTGCTTCGCCGATTCAATGTTTTCTTCAGTAACAGATGTTGTTGGGCGACCAGGGATCTCATCATGATCCAAGCTTGTACGACCACCTTTGAAGCGTTTATACCACTCGTATGCCTGTGTTTTTCCTAGACACGATTCACCAAAGGCCTTTTCTAACATTTTCAACGTTTCGGAACACTGAAATCCATTTGCAACCCAAAATTTGATGCACGCACGTTGTTCTAAATTTTCATCCATTATAAAAATCGCCACATGAAAATTTTTCAACTTCTTGGAATAGACGCCAAACAAAAACTAATCGTACGGTATGCGTCAAAATTTGACAGAATGTGTATAAAAGTGTTGCCAACGTTGAGAGAATAAAAGTTTACCGATTGGACAAGCGCGGGAGTTTTAAAATGAAAATTCCGGTTCTTTTTTTTATTATAAGGTATACAAGAATCATGTCGCGAAAAGTTGTTGCGACTGCTCAACTGAGTTCTTACCCACAGTACATGAATAATTTCCATCATTTCACTGCATGATGATTTCGTTCAATAAAAAAAATTCGTGTAAATTTTTGTGTCAAAGTCTGTTGTCCAAGTTGTAATTGTCGTCTGCATTTTTGTTAAATTATGGACTGCTTATGAATTCGTATTAACTCAAAGCAAAGCAAAGTCTTGGCATTACATTCCTTTTGTGGAATTTGGCTTTTCTTTTTCAACAGAATTCGCAGCCGATTCTTAGTGTACAGATTTATTGCATGGCTAGTACTATGGCTCCTACTGACACTAAAAATCCTTCCAGGTTGGGGCTCGAAAATACGATTTAACTCGTATTAACTCACTCAATGCAAAAAAAAAGATTTGATGAAATTGTACATTGCATAGTTTTTAAATATTTCAAAAATCGTTTAATTACTCAATTACTAAAGAAAACATACTTTTTGGAGAGTTTAGCAAAACGAGTTACAAAGTTATATTCTCCAACTCAGAATTCCGAACCGGTGATACGGCTTGTTAGGTATTACTGGATATGAAATCATCTTTTGAGTTAGGAAATAGGCATAGCGCGATAATTTTCAGTCTTTCACACAGACCAACAGGAATTGAATTTTAAGCCCTCCCATATAGCCAGAAAATGTTTCTGACCCTAGAAAGGAATGACCACAAGGTCAAAATTTCTACAATTGAAATAAATAAAGAATTGTGACTCAAATCAGATATAGCATTGAATGAAAAAAAAACTGTTCCAAAATCAGAACGAATTGGATCAAGTGCCACGTTTCCCTAGTCATATAGGTCAGTTGTCATATGTTCGCACAATTGTTCGCATATATCATACAATATGATCTGGAATGATTATTATTGTCAGTAGGATCGTAGCACCAGCAATGCAATCGGCTGCGGAGTCTGTTGAAACAGAAGGTCAAATTCCACAAAAGAAATGCCACGTGTACCTAGTACGCATAATGACCACCTTAACCCATTATGTTCTAGCGTATGATATATCATACGCAGAAATATCAATTTTTCAAAAAATTTTTACTGTGGAACTGCACTACCCAATAGCTTCATGATAACAAAAACATGTAAACTACACTACGCTACTTCTTTGTGTGTTAAATCTGCTGTTTGTTTTTCAAAATTTAATTGTATTGTGATCCTTGACATTTGACCTACTAACGACTAGAAATGGTAGTGCAAAAGTAAGTTATTATTTTTGTATTTTTTGGTCAAGTTGCAATAATACTTATATCTTGTGAGAAAACATTAGCAGAGGCTCTAAAAAGGTTATATCTATTAAAAAATCCCAAATAATGTGTTAAATTATGTAAAATTGGATACCAACATTTGTGTGTATGATATTTCATACGGTGGAATAATTTCGTTTAGAAAAAGATTTCTAACAGTGGTTTTGCGCTTCCCATAATCTTCAACACATAATATGATGGAACTGATGATATCAATTTATTTGATTCAAATTTTTTAAACCCCCGGGTTATAATGGGTTAATGGTCACACGGTTCCTCAGTTTAGGACGAAGCGGCTAAAACTTTCCGAAACATAATGATTTCTTAGAGATGACCGGATTTTACAAAACGTATTTCGAATTAAAGTTACCTTATCTGATGACCGGTTCTAAGTTAAAAAGTATAACGAGATATAAATTCCAATTTGAGTTATGATGAAAACAACATGGAAAAGCTCATAAACATATACACAATATTCCGTTTATTGAAAGTTTTTTCGATCGATGGCCACTCGATATCTCCTCACGATATCTCGATTTTATATTCCGGAAGGCCCGATCAAAAGCTGTTTTCAAATCTTTCCAATCCCGACGGTTATCCAAATTTACGTTTCATTCAGACGTACCTTATCCTTATTCTGTGATAGCAGCACATATTTTCAAATTTTTCCTTTTTGCTTTAGGTTTTATTCTAGCGTTAGAAATTTTCTAGCCAATCGCACTCAACAATTTCGAAGTTAGATGTAGGATCCAAATATAATTTATCAGAAGCTTATGAGATCTAACGGAATCGTTTATTTTGAAAAATATGTCGCATAAAATAATCAATATTTTAGTTGGGCGTTTCGATGAATTTCGAAAAACCGTTTCGTTATTTTAATCAAGCCCTTTTTTGAGTGTATACTACTTTGCCATCACTCTTCACTCACTTTCAGGAATCAGGAATCAGAACAAATTGGCTCAAATGGCACGTTCCCCTTGATATTTGGAGATTTGTGCCTTGTCATCAATTTGTTTTTAGCATCATTTTCCCGATATATAAGAGGGAAGGATTGAAAGGAAATGGTAAGGGTTGGACTAGGAGGATGGGAAAAATTGACGACACAAAAACACATAAAAGCAGAAGTAAATTCTGCACCCCTAAGGGATGTTAAACAATCTGCTGAGGATCACATTCAGTGGAAGCAGAAGTAAATTCTGAACCTCTACGAGGTCCCGAACAGTCTGCTGTTAATAAAACCTCCAACCCCCCAGAGGATTTAGAGATCTTACAAAAGCGACACCATTCTGCACTCCCGGAAGAATGCAGAACGACTCGCAGTATGTACGAGCAGAAGTAAATTCGGTACCCCCTACAGGATGCCAAACAATCTGCTAAACCCTATTTAAGGTGAATACAGAAGGGATTCATTCACTCCAGGAAGAACGATGAACCCTTCTGACTATAGCTCCTTACCACATTGGGTGAGAAACGAGAGAATATCCTTCAATTTTAGCTCCGCATACACAGATTCAACCATGTATGGAGAACCAAAAACCCGGATACGTTGCTGCGTCAATGCGGGACAGTTACATATCAGATGACATGAAGTACCATAATCGCATTCACACAAATCAGACGAATAATACTCAGCACGTTGAATAGTAGCCATGTGATAATTGAGTTTGCAATGTCCAGTCAGAGCTCTGACCAGAATACTGCAATGATGCTTGGAGAAATGCAGTAGACACTTTGACATTTTCAGATTTAAATCTGGTAGAAATGTTTTTGTCTGAGCGCAAGTTTGCAAGCTGCGCCAGTAGCTGGCATGTTTGGATGCAGCCCAACAACGAATCTTGTGCTTTATCCAACTAGTTGAAAGTGGTAAAGCTGGTTCAGGACCAACGAAATCATTCGTTGCACCAGCTCTAGCCAACTCATCAGCCCATTCATTTCCAGTAATACCAGAATGGCCGGGTACCCATAAGAAGTAAACAGCATTTGAAATGCTGAGGTCTTCAATTTGAGTTCGACATGCGATCGCTAGATTCAACCGTGAGTCATTCGAACTGAGTGCTTTTAAGGCTGCCTGACTGTCGGAACAAAAATAAATTTGCTTACCACAGATCCTCTGCTGAAGTGCCGATTGTACTCCACACAGAATCGCGTAAATTTCTGCTTGGAACACAGTACAGTATCTACCAAGTGAATGAGACTGTTCCAGCCTCATTTCACGACAGTAGACACCAGCACCAGCACGACCATTTAACAGAGAACCGTCCGTATAACAAACTATGTGTTCATCAAGTTGTCGTTCCAGACAACCAGACAACCATTCCTCACGAAGAGGATAGCTCACATTGAATGTTTTGAAAGGAAAACTACATGTGAGAGTTAGGTCACTAGGAGCGAGTAAATACTCATCCCACGTAACCATTTGAGACCACAAGCGAGTGTGGCTGGTAGCATAATCTAATGGGTTACTGTTCCAAAGCCCTGTAACCTTAAGACGATATGCACAAGATAATGCTTCTTGTTTTAGGAACACATGTAGTGGTTTAATGCACAGTAGCGCCTCTAGAGCAGCAGTAGGAGTTGTCGTGAATGCTCCTGTCATCGCCATTAGAACCATCCTTTGGAGATGATTTAGCGTTGACTGAACTGTCGCGACTTCTCCTTTCTGCCACCTTACAAGACATCCATATGCTAAAATTGGTCTAACAATATGTGTGTAGATCCAATGAATATATCTGGGTTTGAGTCCCCATGATTTTCCAAAAGCTCGTCTGCATTGGCCGAAAGCCATGCAAGCTCTTTTAATCCTGAAATCAATGTGAGCAGACCAATTTAGTTTTGAGTCAAGAATAACCCCGACGTATTTAACTTGATCGACCACAGTAACCTCTGAACCGAAGAACTGTAACGGACGAGCTCCTGTGATTATCCTACGATGAGTGAAAAGCACCATTGATGTTTTGCCCGGATTTACAGATAATCCAACCTGACAACACCATTGTTCAACAGATCGCAGGGCTTGTTGCATTAAATCAAAGAGAGTGTTAATGCTTATACCGGTCATCAATATATGATAATCGTCGGCAAAACCATAAGTCGGAAATCCAAGGTTATTAAGTTTCCTTAACAAACCATCAGCGACTAGGTTCCATAAAAGTGGGGATAGTACACCACCTTGAGGACACCCACAGACACTCAGCTTTCTAATCTCTGCTTGCCGAAGCGATGAACAAAGAAGTCGATTGCTAAGCATTGCGTGTATCCAATTTGTGATACTTGAAGGTATGCCATGACCACGGGCTGCTTCCAGAATTGAATTGAAAGACACGTTATCAAAGGCACCTTCAATATCTAGGAAAACTCCCAAGCAAGATTGCTTTTGTGAGCTTTTTCAATGTTGTGCACAACATCATGTAACAGGGTTGTAGTGGACTTTCCACGCTGGTAAGCATGTTGCATTCCATGTAGCGGTTGCACGCCCAGACTAACATTCCTGATATAGTGATCGACTATGCGTTCCACTGTTTTAAGAAGAAATGAGCTAAGACTGATAGGCCTGAAACTCTTCGCTTCCTCATAAGTGTCGCGACCGCCTTTGGGAATAAATTTGACAATTATATCCTGCCAGGCTCTTGGAATATATCCTTTCGCAAGACTAAAAGTAAGTATTTTCTTCAAAACATGTTTGAAATGTTCATACCCTTTCTGCAGTAACACTGGGAAAACTCCATCCTTTCCAGGAGACTTGTACGGAGCAAAACTCTCAACTGCCCATTTGACCGATTCAATCGTCACAACGCTTCGAGCAAGGGCCCAGGAATCGTAACTACCTGAAAAAGTCTCGGGAAGAGCTGTCGGTGATGGATCCATACATCCTTTTTCGTTTCGTTATTTTAATCAAGCCCTTTTTTGCGTGTATACTACTTTGACATCACTCTTCACTCACTTTACCCAGTTACGTTCAATTGACAGTGGGGTGAACGCTCTTTCTCTCGGGAACACTTTTTGTCGAATGGATCCTTCCACAAAATATGGCTATCTAGTATGGCTTCGGGTGTGCGTATAAATTGTTTTATACCTCGCTACATGTTTAATCTACTGAGCAGAATTTTGGTATTGAAAATTTTGTCGACTGCAAGCTTCGGCGTATGTTGTATCTGAATTGTAGCTATACTAAAATAGAATCGCTGGTGTAGGCTGGACGAAATCATAACCTTTGTCAACTCTGAGCCTTATGACGTCAAAAGAGTATATTGTACATAATTTTATTTGAATATTCAGTTTTTGACAAGTTAAAAATTGAATAGAAATTTATAACGAACAAAGGAAGGTGTTAAATACTTTTGTTAAATATTGAGGGTTAAAGCCAGGTTCCTCCAAACAATTTTTAAAAAATCTAAAAAAAAATCCGCAAATTGCATGAAAATACTTTTAGAAATGATATAGAATTAGTCCCGAAGGTACAAACGACCGTGAAGTTGGTATAAAAAAGGAGGGCCGGTGCGTGCTCAGGTACGATTAGTCGCGAATAAAAAGTTTGTTCGGCTTTTTCTCGAATCCACGTTTTTTTTTTCAACTGAGTGTCACTTGTATTCCAAAACTATTGCACGTATCAACATGAACCAAACGACTTTTTACTCGTGAGATGCCCCTCTCTCTCTGGTCGCAACTATAACTAAAATTATTCATTGTTTTTAAAACAGGTTATTAACAATTGAAAATGCATAAAAAGGGTCGGAAATTTGAGAAATGGCCGCCATTTGTTTTTTCTCGGTCGAAATTCTAGTTCCGACTCGACCATAGCCAATTCGATACCGAATAACAAACTGTTTCCGCTGATTGATTACCAAGAAATAATGACACACACCAACAAATCGAACGAGTTTGAGCAGCTGTTTTCAAAACCACTCTTTTATCTGTAAAAAGGATAATTTTGAAATATTGTTTAAATAATAAATAGAATTTAATAAATAACACTTTTTTGGAGGAACCTGGCCTTGAATAATTGAACTAGTGAAAATCGTGGAAATCTGCACGGATGGAAATTATAAAGAAAGCGTTTACCGTGCATGGTTTTGAGTTTGCATTTTTCCATGCAACTGTTGTGGCTAATTGTTGCATATTATGCTCGCTGCTCCTTTATAATTGAATCCATTCTGTCCTCGCATGAACACATATTTGACCTGCGATCTATGGATTGTTCAACATCGTCTATGCGACATAATCACATAATAAACAGTTTCTTGGAGAACGAAGTTTGTCACCGTCGATTGGAATCTACATTTTACCAGCACTTGGTAGGTAGTATATCAATTTCGTTATTAATGCATAAGAATTGTGTAAACTTATGTCAAAAACACGGCCACGGGTTTCGATGGGTCGATGCTTTGAGATTCCGAATTGGTAGCTTTATTTACATGACATACAGATTTCCGTGACTGATAAAAAATAAAAACGTCGATCTGCTAAATATGCTAAAATGTGCTTTATAACAAAGCCAATTTAACACAGGAATGAAGCAGTATAAGTCAGTCTTTTTTTCATTTTTTTTGGGCTTGCTGCTGCAAGGAATGAACCCACTTCTGTATCATGAGAAAGCTTTACAAACCATGAAATTTTAAGGACTTACCTTTTTTAGCGGAGACCAATACAAGTATCTGTATTGTATGAAGATTATTATTTTATGGCACAAATTAGTGCTATCATATTTAAAGATGAATTGGTTATGTTCAGTTGTAATAATAATTTAGTTAGCAATATGAACAATTAGTCTATTGGATTTCGCGTATTCGGATAAGATTGATTATATCCATACACAATTATATGATCTATCGTACACACTCAGAACAAAAACATGCACATAAAAGAGGCGTCGCAATTCACCTGAATTTACAATTCAAAATATGTAAAAATAAATCACATCATTAACTTTACAGCTAATATTGCTGAAGTTGACACCGAAACAGACCCAGAATTGGTTTTTAATAGATGTAATATTATGTCATTACCAGAGGAATTACGGCATGCTTGAATCTACGTCAAGTGTAAGTTTAATTTTTTCTAGGAGTGTTGGTTTTTTTTTTGACATTGTTGTCATAGAAATCATATAATTTGTACATCACAAATTAATAGATAGTGTCAAGAATAAGTACACGAACACAAAGTGCCTTCAATTCTTAAGCACATTGGTTCAGTTAGTATATACTGACTCAATTGAAAGACATTTTCCCATTCAAGAGTGTTTGCTACACCCACGAGAAATAGCCCTAAGAAAAGGACAAGAATAAAAGCAATTCACTGACAAGTACAGTTTGACACCAGCAGCAATCCAATGCATCGTATAGAATATAGCTAAACGAATAATGCGGTTAAATGGGGCTCTATGTAGGTCAAGCCACCAAAGGCGACCCTTATTCAGTCTACGTGTTAACCAAGTGACAACTTATCCGATGGAAACAAAACACCATTATGTAGACAACATAGGCCTCCCTGTGTAATAACCAAACCGAACAGCTTTATTCACAGCATCGTACCGCCATAAATAATATGAAACTATAACAATACTGATGACAGCATTATCCCAAGCAAAGGAAGCAGAAAACATAGGGCATGGCGTCCGGTCGTTCGATACATTTCAGAATATTCAAGGTCTGTTTCAAACTTTTTTTTAGAACGCCGTCTCGATTGTTATCCCAAGCCATGTGATATCTGTTGTGTGGGAGGATTCTGTTTTATGTGCGAATAAAAATTGCCCTTTAATCCGACAGTGGGGCGCACAAAGGTTTCACCACGTAAGGTTTTTATTCGCACTAGCGGCTTCAAATTTGTAGCTGTGTGAGTAAGTACGAAAGCTAACAAAAGTACCCGTAACAATACATAATCCCACTAGGAACTTAATACTGGACGCTTTGGGCTTTGTTGACTGAGTTATGTTTGTTTTTACTTCAATGTATTTTCATAACAAGTGAATCTATGATCTGTATTCAGGATTAATAGTATACCAGCTATACTATACTATACTTTACTGTGTTAATTGCCTGTTTGTTTTAAATTTGGCACACAATAGTTCAGTTCAACTGTAGCGACCAATTGGATGCAAAAACCCTGTTTTAATCCACCTAGTGGTGTAATGATGCCTTTCTCATATCAATCATACTATCATATATAATACTGTGGTATTCTTCAAAATAATTTTCTTCGATTCTTAAAAGAATAACCGAAATCGATTTGTTTAACCGTCTACTGATAAAAACTAACAATTGGAAAACATTTGAGGTCGATTTAGAAATTTTTTTAAGGTTTTTCCCCATTTTCAGTGATGACATACAATTTTTAACCAACCCATGGTGGGGGGTGAGTTACGGGTCTTCAGTAACATTATTATTAATCTTTGGGCCCCTCCCGAAATGAAATCTTAAGTACGGGCCTGCTCGAGAGGGATTTTTCCCTGTTTATCTGGAGATTTGAGCTTTGCTATGGCTTTTCATAATTCTCTAGTGAGAAGGGAAGAGAGAAAAGAAACATGATAATGGATGCTGAACGAATTGTATGTGCCAAAATGCAAATTATACAAAACCTTCAGCCCCCGATAAGATATAGAGATTTAATAAAAGCAGTTTTGCAGTGTTTGGTGCGAATTGTCAAAGTTACGTGCTTGTTTTATACGAACTTTGTGAGTTATGCGATTTTTTAATGCGATTTTTTGTAGTTATGCTGTTTTTTTATGCGGTACGTACCCCTCGCATAAAAAAGATTTGAATTATTGGAATGAGAAAACTTTTATATTAGGATTAGAATACCGTGTCAAACGTTTGACAATGTGAAAATTAATCAGGAAATTTTTATCATCTCGCTAAAAAGTGAAGAAAAGTAGAAGAAAATCGTCAACCGTAATGAAATGATATTGAATTACCTTGTTCTGCATAGAGATTGACATGGCGTGTTTGTTTTACCAATGGCACTGATAGTACCTCAGAGAGGTGGCTCCGTGCATTAATAAAACCATAACTTCATAGTTCTATTATGTTCTGTCCTACGTTAAAAGCATTCCGTAGGACTGTCCCAACTGTGTATGAGAGCAAAAAACTGAAACATTTTACCTTCAACAAACAGATACATTTACGAAGTTTTGCTCCGCTTGACTGATTCCTTTCGATGATTCCTTTTTCGGTTCAATAAAATATTTACGGTTATGCAAATATCCGGACGCAAACAATTCATGATAATGTTAAGCAAAACAAAAATTGAAATGGCCATTCTCCTTGCTCGACTGCTCTGATATGAATCATAAAATAAAGCTTCAACCGAATCAATGCGAAATGTGTTTTGTTATCAGAAGGTTTATGTTTTTTCTTACAAGAGACAAAGGGGGAAAAGTGTTGGTTTCTCGCATCCTTACATCACAAAGAAGTTTCTGATATGTTGCGTTAAAAATTAGAGTTTTGTGCGATTTTCATCTGTTGCGGTAACTTTTGGGTTACCTTCTTTTGCATAACTAATTTTGTTTTATAAAGGTTGTCCGATCCAAAATTGGACGATTAAGAGTATGTGGAAATAGGTCAAACATTTTATCAAAAACCCGAATCATTATTCAAGTTCAATTCATAATGAATAAAGCAAAAATTATTCAGTCATGCTCCATTCTAGTGAAAGCGAATTACCGGGCCATTTGTTTGGCTTCTTTAATTAAGTTTTACTCAGCCGTTTGAACTGCATTTCGCTGTCAATTGCCTTACGCGTCTTTTTGAGATTCTTCTAGCATGCTGGGAGGATTAATGTCAATCCTACAAAAAATTAAGTCTAGTGTGACTTCATCCAGTACCTTGCAATCAAACTACGCACGAGGATAGCTTTTGCGAATCATCACGAGTTAGAGTCACACTATTCTAGTGATTTGACATTCCAGCTCAATTATGTATAAAATGTTCAAAGCGACGAATGTGACAATGAGAGATTCTCATTGTTTACTTTCTCTTTCGATTATAGAGAAATATTCTTGCTTGTTTCGGTAATTTCTTCAGTGCAGATTAAATGATAATAGCTTTAGTTATTATTATCGGTAAATAATTGGAGAGAAGGATTGCTAATAGTACCGTAATAATCAAAAGAGAAAGTAAACAAAGAGAATCTCTCATTGTTACATTCGTCGCTTTGAATATTTTATATAGAATTTTCAGTTGTTTCACGGTAGTGGACTTCTCTTCCAACTTGCGAGAGCTAGTCAGAGAGATTGGTGCTCCGCTTGAAACGCAAAAGTTTTGCGAACTCTTTGATTTCGATGGTAACAGTTGCGATGCGAAGTTTTCACGGGTTTTCGTGATGCGCAAGCTAAATTTATACTCATTGTTTTTCTTGCTTCGATACTAAGATTGTAAGATACTTCACACACATCTTTGAAATAATAGGTATCATGTTCAAGTTGAGCAATTTTTTATCGAAATACCTTACACTAACTATACGAGTGAAACATCCTACTACCAATAAATATTTGTCTCGTGTTAACGTAGTTAGAATGGAATTATAATCATGGTTACTATCTTAATTTATTTTTTACTCCAAGCGGTAGGCTATGTCCAAATATTTGAAATTCGTGCTACACCACAAATACGCATAAATGCCTACCTTGCTAAATTGCATCCTTAGTTAAAGTGGCAAATGAATGATTTAATAAGTATAGTATTCTCATTTAAAAAAAAAACTCTTGAAAATCCGTCCAGTAACATTACAGCTGTGAATTTCGATTACCTTTGTTATGCAATTTGCTTCCTCAGCCATGTTTAAGTTTAACCTGTTTTGATTTTAATGTTTTTCTATGGTTTGCATGTGAAATGCGCGATAATGTAATTGTAGCTACATTAATACATCTGTTTATCAGTACAGAAATAAATTGCACACGTAACTGTGGGGTGAATCGAATTGCTTTTTTTACAGTGACAGATTTCAAATTGGATTCAATACAATAAAAGAAAAAATACAGGTCGTTGTGTTCCGAAAGTAACTGAACATAGTTTTGTAACAGAAGGTTTTCCAGATTCTCAGGGGCATTACTGCGGATACAACTGGATTTGTCTATATTTCGACGTGAATATAAGAAACTAAAAAAAACTAAATCAAGAACTTCCCATCTGTGTTGGGGATAACGGGGACAGTATTTCAAGCTTGCCATCCTTTCTCAACCCTATCTCGCCAATCGTGTCGTTGCCTTGGAAAACAAATTTATTTCCGACGTGTTTGGTTTGCCCTCCCGGGATATTTACATTAAACAAACATTAATGTAACGTTTTTCTTAGTTTGATTTTATTCCTGTTTATCAGTGGTACTTAAAGAAGAAGAAGAAGAAAAAGAAAATAAAATCGTTCTGTAAGCAAAGCGGTACCTAAGAAAATGCATAGTGCCATGAGTAGTCAACGGAATCGAATTGAATATATCCGTTATTAAGTATCCACCTCGAAAATAAATTTTTAAAATACCGACTAAAAGCAATATATCAGAAACATATTACTTTTATTTTGTTGTTCTTGCGGAATAAAACTAAACACCGATTGTGGGCAGTTACAATTATACACTTATTTGTATTAGGAAATCTAATAAGATGTGAAGATTTTTCTGTAGCAAGTATGAACAGCGATGATTACACAACAATATCAGAGAGATCGAAAAATGTCGAGTTTATGAACTGCATACATATTAGATACATATCATGAACGTGAAACAAAAATTGTGATCAAATACGGAGAGAAAGGTGTAAAACTAATGTAAAATTCATTCTAGATCTAAAATTTTATTTCTAAGCCATAGAAATAAATGAGTCCTATATGAAAAGAATGTCTTGAGATGCGATCACATCTTACACGATTGGAATCTGTACGGTATATTAATATCATTGAAAAACTATTTGAGGTAAAACAAATTAAATTTAGTTTGTTACATCTCAACATTCGATTACCACTGTTGAGTTTCACTCGCATTCTTTTTAGGTCAAAACGCGACATGGCTTTGTATAAACTGTTCCGACAAGCTCCGTAACTGATAAAAGCTAAATAGGATGAATGTTTTTTTTAATTTTCGAATCTTCAAGAATTTTCAAATGTTTGATATTGGTTAAATTTTACAAAACCGGATACATTCTTCAAATGTATAACTCGGACCAATGGTCTATAACGTCTCCCGAGTCTTGTTGTGGTATATTCCCATTTGTTTTTATTTTGCCCAGAAACTTTCTTAAATAGTTTTTGTTTTAAATATTAAAGCTATATATATTTTGAATCTTAAGCATGTCGCCCTAAATGCCCTTTTTCCGATTTTTGTATTGGGCAACTTCTAATAAAACAAAATCGATCAGTGAAATTGTTTTTGATACTAAATTCATGTGACAACTAGTGGCGAGCATCAGTAACTTGTATTGCTTTCACCATTCACTCCTCACTACAAAGAACGACCAACAAAAGCATTCAGCCTAGCTACAGCAGTCACACCAACAATAACTAACTAACTTGACTAGTGATGCTCATGCGTTGTTGCATTATAAATAACCAGTCATCTGACACCGGTATGTTAGCACCAGCTATTTGAAAGTAAACCGATTATGTTGAGTAACTTACATTACAGGCCCCAAACACTGTACAGCAACAAAAGAATTGTAACAATCTCGATGTGATTATCAATCGATGTGAGAAAAAATTAGACGTAATGAACATCAACTGCAATAATTTTCTGTTTCAAAGAAAAAAAATTCAGATAAATAACACGTTATTATAATTATCAATTGGTGTGAAAAAGATTTGGACGTACTGAACATCAAATGCAATAATTTTCTGTTCTCGAGAAATATGAATCACATGTTATTACATCGAAACAACGTATTGAGTAGATTACATCAGCTTGACTGAATACTGTATACGATTCTGATAGCAGTTTACGCATCTGTTCGTGTGATATTACAACTTTTAGAACGACACCAACACATTTGTAATATTACATCAAAATTTCTGCACATCACTACTGATTACGGTATAATATCACAACAATCTCGGTGTCGGTGCGAAGAAAATTCGAGTATTTCGTACTTTGATGACTCGACGTAGCCACACAACGAGGTTTTCGCTTGTAGTCCAATGAAAAGAAAGTCCATTGAACTAAAAACGAAAATTAACTGGCAATATAGCCCAAGTTGCTGTGCCATCAAATCGGCGTCATCTCAAGTAAGGTGACACCAACCAGAAGAAGACTTTTAACGTGTTTTCAAATTTGATTTTTTAAATTGTGTTTAGTACTGTTTGTGTCATCTCCCAACATGGACTTAATTAGTAATTTCCAGGAACACTGATACTCACTCTTTGAAAATATATGTTTTGTAAATTTTTATTTCGAACACTCCATCAGTTGGTATGTGACTACGAATGAGGTAAAATGTCCTATTCTGGTTCGTAACATGTCTTCTTGTTTCGTGAATTGCGTATTAGTCACATATCGCTAGTCTTCAAAGATATATGAGCTTGTCTCCAATCACGTTTTGTATTATATCAATTTTTATCTTGAATTCAGCACAGTTTTGACTGCCTTAGTCTCTACCATCAATAATTTCGCAACTTAATCGTAGTATGTTAGAGTTTATGAACAATTGTATTGTCACAGTTTCTAAAGTAAACTAATTTAATGTAATTGATTTGTGCGCTCGAATTTTACCTGATTATCTTGATCCTGACAATCAATTTTTTTTTAAATTTTTATATTTTATGTTGTTGATTTCGCAAGAACTCGGATGTATTGAAATGTTTGAAAAGCAAGTTTAAGGACAAAGTTTTTGTAAAAGATGAGTTTTTAAACATCATAACCGATATAATTTCAATCCGAACTATCAAAGCAAATATTTACTAAGGATCAGTTGTTGCAGTGAATGGTGAACGAATTTCAATTGCTTTAGAAATTTATCGCAGTGCTATGTCACGGTTTGAACTTTAGTTGAATCCAACTTGTCGAGCTTGAATAAAAAATAAACAAAATTCAAAGCAATTTTTCCAGAAATGGTAGATGAGATCCTTCCCGAGACAAATCGAACATGTTTGAAATATAAAGGCGAGTATATAAAATATTCCGCTACCCAACCACAATTCTCTCAGCACAGACGAATCCAAACTCTATATACGTACAGAAACCGAATCGTGTAGAAGGCAAACGTGCTAGGTTACCAACCATTCGAAGGCGAAAAGGAACGTTCTGAAAATTCTGGTAAAAGTGTGTAGGAAAAACAAGGGAGAATAAAAACAGCATAATCGAGATGAATCAACTCTAATATAACCTATATACAAAATTGACGAACTGGTAGCGGAAAAATGGGACTAGATTCAAATGTTTATGTACATAAAGCAGGTGTAACCATGATGAGATGTGACTAAGAAGGAGAAAAATGATTGTTAATACGCTTTTCCAATCTCTCATGGATGCTTTGAATTTTGATTAGATAAATTCGGATTTGTCCATCAAACGTATGAACTTGAGATGGTAAGAAGTTGTTCGGTTATCGAATTGATGTTTATGTCATAGAAGTTAAAAAAAAATTATGAAATGTTTTCGATGCAAATTCGTTTCGCGTGTTTAATATTAATTTATGGATCTAATTCACAAACTTTAGAGTTTGTGTGCTACAGTCGTTTATCAATGTGAACATACGATCCCATGTTTCGATTAATTTGAAAATCATGTTTAGTTGAAGAGCTATTCTTAAAATGAGATTGTTCAATGGCTAACTAAATCTAAACTAAATCGAAGAGTGTTTCTTAATGGAATTAATGTCAAGCAACGATGTCCATTGAAGAAGTGAAATAAAATAGTTGAAATGATACTGCCTGAACATATGAAATCCCGTGATGATTTGAAATTTTTCTTGTTCAAATTGGATTTCTTTTCTTTTATACATCAAACTGTATGCATCATGTATTTGTTGAAATTGAAGTACTAAACACTACCATATTTACTAGAAGTTTTTTTTTTTGGTTTTACCGACATCCAAGTCCATATAAAATTGGTATTGAAAATTCACAATTCATCTACAGAATTCCCCAACCAATCATAGCAACTAATTAATTTTGTGTTATATCAATGATAATCAAATTTCACTTTACATGAGTTCGGTAACTGAGCCCTTGATAAATCTGTATCAAACAACATATCGTAGCGGAAGGATGTCTTTCGAATAAAAAAACTATTTTTGATGTTGTACCTACTGGAGCGAAAAAAATAGTCTATAAGTATATTACCAAGAAAACGAAACGCAGTAATCAATAGTATTATGAGAAAATTCCAGAAACTCAAGCATATCACTCGTTCTATATATACATAGGTTAAAAACACTAGCTAACGTAACATTTATAACAGTATGTAGGAAAAAAACTAAGCGAACAGTGATAACTATGAATCAATCAGCAAAAAAATAAACCGGATTCAAAGAACGAGCCAATCATTATGAATTATTATTTTAACCTCTGATAAAAAAATCGTTCCTTTCCCAATATAATTTGCTTAAATAATTTCCATGATGATTGATCTAATCGTATCTAATTGAAGAAAATTTAGTACAGTTTGAAAGATCCCTAACAGAAACAATTACATATCATGATAGTGACTAAGTCTGGCTACTGGGGAAAGTTGAAGAAACACTAAAACTTTAAATATTATCATCAGAAGGCGAGTATACACATTGTATATATCATCAGAGTATCAGCACATATGTTTGATGAAGAAAACCTATTTATAGGATTATATTTTTAATGATGCAAAGCTGATGAAGAATTTAGGCGGATTATTTACTGTAAACTATTTAAATTTAAGACTTATTACATGATAAGTACGAGCGCATGAAATGTGTGAGTATATTGGGTATTAGGACAGATTTAGTAACTAGTTATAAGACTTAGTGCGTGTATTTTTTTCATTAATTCATATTGAATAAGGAGTATGGAAATTCATCGAACAAGACATTATTACTTTTGATTAAAACGAGACAAACAAAATCAAGTGCGAAACAGAGAGAATGTATTACGAAGTAATTTATTATAAAGATTATTATTAATGAAAATCTGAAGCATAATCATTTACGAACGTATACAAAAACCAGATATGCTTACCAAAAGAAAACTGGCCACAATACCGAAAAATAAATTGTTTGCTTGAAAGATCGAATTCAGTCCGAATAAATTCATATGTATCTAGTTTATACACCATAGTTGAAAAGTTTTACATATCTTTAAATGTACATTTATTTCTACAGACTGAACTGGCAAATGCCACCATTATTGCAGCAATGCTACAGTCTAGCATACCTGCAAGAATGCAGTATAATACTAATATTCACAATTGCCCGATAGGATACATCTTCCAAGCATGAGTGCCAGTATGATAATATTGTTTGAATGACCTATCAAGGAGCTGGAAAGTCCCCCGTTCAGTTAACATATTTTGTTTCAATAGTGTTATTGATAATAGACCCAATAATTAGTGATAGAGCCGCAATCGATGCAAGCAAAGTTAATATAACCAAACAACGATGTTTTTATATGTTGAGAGAGTGTACTTTCCAACAAGCTTTTATGTAGCGTGAACATTGAACACAATTCCGAGAGAATGTAATTGTTAAATGAAATTTTCTTCAGTTTCAAATTCAACGGTTTAAGCTTTACTGACCCTTAGAATCTTAACATTTTCAGTTCCAAAAGTGTGGGAAAACATCCTTTAGTTGTTGATGTCTTTGATAGTCTAGAATGGAATGCCAATTGTTAGATGTTATACACAATTCTATTCAACGTTATTGTCTAGTTTAAATAAAAACTCTGTTCAATCATTTTTAACAACCGATTAAATAATGCACGTACACCTAACAAAGCATTTTGCGCCAAATATTTCGTTATATTCAAAAATACTAAAGAACTGATTTCTATTTACATCTGAAATGGACGTTTTGCGAACTTAAGATCAATCAGACAAACTGGTGTCTATCTCTTTGTTTAGGGACAATATGAAGACGAAATACGAGACAGAACTAAAATTTACGCTACCCGTATCTCCTCTTACTCTACATGTGTTTTCGTGTATTTCGTCTTATTGAAAATGTAAACATTATAAATTCTCTCTCCACCAAACGTCCAGAAATAAATCTAAATCCAGCGCAAACTCAAAAAACTCATTCGATTCTCATCAAACTGATTCTGAATGGATCAAAGTGCAAGAGACGAAACCCTTGTAAATCAAATTTATCAAACAGAAATTTCAAAGAAAATCATACATATCATGTTTCAAAATCTTTTAAGACTCTATATTTATCTACATATATAGTTGCGATAAGTTACTGTACCTCAGAGATTGAGATGAAGCAGAAAAACTGAAAATGTTGAATAAACGGTGAGTGTATTTTAAAAACGAACTCTTATGTAGATTTATTGATGAAATTGCCACTGAACCTCCAATTCTCCTAATCTACCAAGTGTCAGTGTGGAATCAATGCTAATACGTTAGCTTTACGTGAACTGACTGAAAAAGCTGTTATACCAGTGAAAGTAAAGCTTCTAGCAGAGTCGCCGTGCGGAAGCTTTCTCAAAACATGTGATTGGAAACGAACCTTATGTTTTACCACAGTTGATTTACTAATTTCTTGATTGAGAAAGAACAAACTATTATCGGGATTAAATGTTAAGTCACGATTCGTCATGACCATGAGTTACTTGCATGGTTATTATCACGTACATAATTATGTTAGAATATTCTTTGATTATAATATAAGATTCATGCAGCATAGTACAATTTGGTGAAAAAAAAAAACGAAATTTGTAACATGCACAAAAAACCCAAACATTGGTTGGTTCAAATCGGGATAATAAAATATCCGTTATTGGAATCTTATGTCGTTTTATATTGAGAAAACTGAAACTGGCCAAGGGTAGTTTCATCAAAGAAACACTTTTCACGAAATTGTGTTGGTTTCGCACTTAGCAACGGGGGTTTGTACAAACCTGATATAAAAACCAGAGCCGGTGAAACATGTTAAGCCCAGGTGGGTAATTTTTCGTACCAGGGAGAACCCACTATTTAGTCGATTTTTAAATAATATTTTGTTTCGATATAACTTTGCATGAGACGCGTGAATTTAAAGCTAGATGCGTTTTCGATATTTTGTTGTAAAACAAAATTGCGCATTTAAGGGTTAAATACAATATCAAACTACAAAATTTCTGCCAATATTTGTTTGGAATATTAAGTCAGCAGTCTTTTAGGTTCCGTATAAACTTATTTGTGTTTACAAATTTTCGAAATTATTTCTTTGAGAATTTTGGTTACCCTGATCGTTTAGTTGGTTGGGGTTGATGGTGAAAGATGTCTCGCATGAATCGAAAGCAATGTCTTGGCATTACATTTCTTCTGTGGAATTTGGCTTTTCTGTTTCAACAGACGTCGCAGCCGATTCTTAGCATACAGAATCATTTCATGGCTAGTACTACGATCCTACTGACGCTATGAATCATTCCAGGTCGGGGCACGAACATATGACAACTGGTTTATAAGACCAGCGCCGTATGCATTGAACCGCAATCCCGGGCGAATCGAACGGCGCACAAAACAAATCCAGCCGCTGATGTGCATAGCACATTGTTAAAAAAGTCCCGGAACCGACTGAGATGACGTTTGTAAAGTCAAACTATCATCATCGTTCAGAAGACAAGTGGTTTCACGTCAATCGCACCACAAACACTAACCTTACCGACATATAAGTGATGTTGCTTTTTGATTTGCGAAAACTTAAAAATAACGAATTCCGTTTATTGATAAAACATTGCTTCATATAAGGAAATACCGAGCAAGTCCAGCAATTGTTTAAGAAGTGTTACCCGTACTCAGATTAAAAACAAAGATTTGTGGTATTCTGATTTTAACGTGACCAAATTGAGCAGTCATCGGAAAAAATGTGAGCAAATTTTTTGGATAATCGTGATGGATGAACACAAAATCAAAGTCCGACTGAACTGGAAGTGCTTTTACGATCGTTTGCGAAAATCTGGACATGAAAAAAATCTTTTCCAAAATAGGTGCCTCGTTCGCTCTCAATCTGTCAAAAACAACAACGCATCAACTATCTAAAGAGCTGGTCGGCACTGTTTAGTTGCTATAAAAAGGATTTCTTGCGTTGGTATGAAACAGTGGACGAAACATGGATCTATCTTTTTTCTCTGGAGTTGTTTTAACATTTAGACGGGGTAAAAGCAACAGGTAGCTGCAACAAGTATGGGGTCAGTTTTTAGATGCTTTTTAGATTTAGATTAACGTCGACTATCTTGAAAAGGAAGTACCAACAAAAGTTTTCAGTTATTAATGCGTTAGGAGTTATTAATGCTTTTGAAGCATGGAATCGTAAAAAACGGCCTCATATGACCGTGCCACAAGTCTATGAAAATGATGGCCAAATTGAACGTATTGGGCACCGATCTGTCTCTTCACCCACCATATTCTCAATAACCTAGCCTCCAGCGACTACTTGTCACTTGATGATCTGAGAGAGTCATCGCCTCAACTGAAGCCTATTTTAAGGCCATGGACAAATCAATCTTTAAGTATGATATAAAAGATTTAGATATTAAATAAAGAAATTTTGCTCAAGAAATGTTGTTTTCCTAGTTAGTTCCTGGACTTTTTGGACGATGTGGAAGCAACCTTCTCTACGGCAGTATCGAACCGCACAGAGTGCAAGTCGATTCGACACTGAATTTTGTTTTCTGTGAGTAATTTTCTCAAATGCGAACGCACTCATTGAAGAGCAGAAATCATATGAAAACCGTGAATTTATGTATACGAAACCGTCATATTAATTAGAGGAATGACAATGGTTTGAAAAACAGGGAGAATTAGACATTGTTCATGGTTGAGTTGTAGATGTTCAAACCCTAACCACTGTCTATATGGTTTTACTTCTATATTTTGAATTTGTACCCCGGTATAGAAAACAAAGACGCAATCCTACGTCAAAAGATTTTGAGTGATTTCATTTATGTAAAAATAAAGAATGGAAAGGTGAGACGTGACAAGTTTGATTTTAGCAAGCAGAAATCTTTTACTAACTTAACTTTCGCAAGAGGAATTGATCTCAAGCATCTCATCAATGCAAATCACTCGAGTCTCTGGTATGCCGGAAAATACCGATAAAGGTATTTTACCACTTACTATTCGAACCGACAAAAGAATAGTTATCAGAAGTTGTTACTTTCTACTTGCGGCTGCATTCTCACATACAATTAATTCTTCACTATCTCTAATAGTGAAAAAGTAAAAATAGTATGATGGGTTTCCATCAGGTAGCGGTAAGTGCAGCGTTATCAAGAAAAATATCCATACAGTGAAGAGCTCAATGTAGAATCAAGAAAAATATCCATACAGTGAAGAGCTCAATGTGTATAAGAATGCTGTTGCAAATAAAAACTGACAACTTCTGGTAACTTTTCTTTTACCGGTTCGTATAGTAAATGGTAAAAGAGCTTTTTCGGTACTTTCCGGCATACCAGAGACTCGAGTGATTTGAATGAATGAGATGCTTAAACTCGACCCCTTTGATTGAAGGTAAAAGTTAGGTCAATAAAAGATTTTTGCTTGCTCAAATGACCGCTTCACCTTTTTATTGTATATCTTCACATCCTTGCTCTACCTTGAGTACCAGCATTTTATAATTCTGATTTTATTTATTATTCTCAGTTACAATAAAACTATTTTTAATGTTATAAATGATACTAATATTACTATTATTTTTCGATAGAAATTACAGGTGGGTAATTACCCACATTGGGAATTTTCGGGTGGGTAGTACAGCCCACCGCACCCACCTCTTTCACCGGCCCTGATAAAAACTAGGTTCGAAACTGACTCGATTTTCAGATCAACAACGTTAAAACTAGGTTCGAAACTAGCTTCAAACAAACGGTTTGACAGCAGTTAGAGTGGAAACAGAGTTTGGCATCAAGCGAAAACAACATTAATTATCGTTTTATAATTCAGATTTTCTGAAACGACAGTTAATATTCGATAGAGTAGGAGTCAATTGTTCGAAATATTTAATATCAGTCATGAGCGTAGGTGATTCGTGATTTTATAAATTTGTTTCTTTATGGAAATGTCTACAGATTCACAAGTATCTGAAAAATGATACGATTATAAGCCAGTAGATGTTATAAAAAAGGATTTCGAGAAAAAGTCACATTTTTTCTTGGTAATCAGTGTTGAATTAAACTTGTCTCGTAATATAGGTTCTATTCAGTTGTTTGTTTGGATAGATTGTATTATATTGATTTGTATACAAAAGATTATTAATAATATTAAAATTCTAGTTCATTTCTACAATAGTTTCATTTCCAGATTCGTTACATGGGTCCGCCGCAAGAGCCAATCTTGAGCCCTCTCCTATATAATTTTCACGTGCTAGATTGCTTTCGTGGGGTCAGTGCTCGGGAAACAACTGAACTGAACATAGTTCATGAATGCACCAACAACTGAACAGACGGATTTGGTTCAGATTGGTATGTATTAGTGACGAAGTTCTTCTGTACTGGGAAGGTAAGCGTATGGAAGTACCATTGGTTGCACGATGTTAAAATTAACACTGGTGGCGAAACAGAGTGGTTTTGGATGTGTTTGTAATTTTCTCACGAAATTAAGTATGGCATCGGGATCGACGCAAGTAAACATCGAAACAAAACATGGCTCAAAATTTTATTTCAGAGCTAATATGTAGTCTTTTCGGGTGTGTAGTTTGATTGTCCAAGTTATCAAGTATTCCGTACTGGTAAATATGAGATTAAACTTCGTTCTCGGTTATAGCAACTGAACGGGATTCGATGGATGACCCTGAAACACTCGATGTTTGAATTTGTCTTCCCCATATTTTCCTGTTAAAAAAAAAAACTGTTTTCTTCCTGTTTAAAAAAAAACTGACTACGGAATGTTAGGCCAACAGAAAAAGCAGAAATGCTCAGCTCAACCAATTCCAAATACAAAATCGATGCAATTAATTCAACTGTAATCATTTTACGACATCATGTCATTGATTGCCAGTGCTGATTGGAGCTATTTCGCCGTATAACCCGGCTGTTCGCATCCATACATAGATGGACAATGGACGAAACCTGGATTAATCAATACACTTCGGAGTCAAAGCGATCGTTAACCAAGTGAACTGAAGTCAGAAAGAGCCGACCAAAGTGGCTAAAATTGAAATGTGCGCCGAGTATGTTATGGTTATTTCGGAATGATAATATAATTTCGTTCATAGACTACTTTGAAAAGTGTAAGATTATCAATAGCGAACGTTACATTGACCAATTAATGTGTTTGAAGACCGAGATCGGTGAGAAACGACTCCAAAGAAATTGCATGAGTTGGGCTTTGAATTGCTGCCGCTCCAACAATATCCACTAGATATTCCCTTCTGCGAGTACAACCTGTTTGCCGACCTTAAAAAATGCTTCAAGGAAGGAGATTCTACTGCAACGAGAAAGTCATCGCTGAAAGAACGAGAAAGTCATCGCTGAAATCGTTCTACAAAAATGTACTGAAATGTTACAGACGCACTGGACTGATTGTGTTGCTCTTGAAGAAGACTTAGTTCCAAAATTGTGTTCCAGGTGTTATAAGCTGCATTTGGTTTAGGTTGAGTGTAGATTCGAATGTAGGTTCGGAATGTACGAGACGACTAAGCCAGCACTGTATAATAATTGCAAACTCATCGCCGATTTCGAAATACATGTACAGCTTAAACACAAATGAAATTTTTAATTCGATGGTAAAACATTCATCAAATATTTACGTGAAGGATTAAAGCGTTTATTTATTTTTATTTTTATTTATACGCACTGATGTAATTCTCAAGTACTGCAGCAGAATTGTTAATGAAAATCCAGATAATAATTTGTTTTGTATTAGAAGGCACCACTTTTCTTCAATTCATATTATTGATGCATAATAACAACAGTACTGATGATCTAAAGTAAAGGTAAAAATGAAATTTTTAATTTCTATCACTAATAGTCCGAACATACGGACATTTTTTTTCAGTTGCGTGATGCGATTTAGTGTCGATATTTTTCATCAATTGACATGCTGTCAGGGGCAGTGGAACAGATTTCACCCAGGCGTGGAGTTTAAAAATGTGTGTGGTAAGTTAGCGAAGAGAAAGGGGGTTTATAATGAAGGAAAATGAAAAAAAAACCGCATTTCCAGGTGAGGAATTCCGCACCCAGACATTTTCCAGATGTGGAGTTCAGTATACTCCCAATAGGACTTACATCTTATTAGATGCACATAAATGGAGCGTCGCAGTTCACGCAAATTCATGTGGAAGAACATTTAATATTGTGTCTAAAACTCTGTCTAACGACTGAGACACAGAAGCACACATCTGCATGGCTGGTAAAAGGAGCATTTAAATGCATACAGTCACACCTGCTAGCAGAATGCAAGTTACAGTCGAAACCAATAAAATTCAAGCTAATTTAACAATAAGTCATTACAAATGAAATTTTCCGTCGTTTGACAGATTAGGTCTTTATGAATTACATCGTATGAGGAACTAAGTCACCTGTATTATTCAAATTTTTTTGGTGTGCACCCCTGCATATTGTAACCTGTTTCACACATCCTTTTGTGCTTCACTTGTGTGGAATCGACGGGTGATTCTTTGTTAATTAGTGTACAGTATGAAAAGTGTTATTTCTCGCATAATTCTGTACTGTGAAATTAAAACTTCATTAATTCAGTAAAATATTATTTTTTCCGTAAGACCTGTAAAATTTATCAACTTATAGGTAGTCGATGTCATCTGTCAACGAACTATTGAATTTCAGCTAATCTTGTAAAAATATTACATAATACTCGTTTTAATTTTAAGAACAAATAGTCACCGGGGGTAGGTTCTTGAAAATGTGGTGGGCAAGGAAACAAATCGGAGCCCAATTCGTTTAATTTGGCCATAGTTTTCATTGATTTGTGATAAGAAGAAATGTCTTAGTTGATTTCTTTGCTTCTTCATATGAGATATTTTTTTTCATATTTCGCACTTGAAACGTGTCAACCGCTCAATGCAATAATCATTTTTGATGATTCTTTCCTTTTCAAGAATTATATTTCGAGCATTTTCCAGCTACTTGTTGCGTTTTCGACTTTACCCATTTGAATGCTGATACGACCCCGGAGAAAAATGGTGGATCCACGTTTCGTCCACTGTTTCATACCAACCCAAGAAATCCTTTGTATTGCGACCAAACAGTGCCGAACAGCTTTCTAGATTGTTTCTCTTATTCGATAGTGAGCGAACTTGGTACTCATTTGGGAAATACCTTTGTCATACTCAGATTTCTGCGTAAGATCGTAAAAGCACTTCCAGTTGATGTACTATCCATCTCAGCACATCTAATCTTCCGAACACAGATTTTGCGTTCATCCATTTCGATTATCAAAACTTACTTTTTTCCGGATGACTGCTACATTAGGCCACCAGAATCAGAATACCACAAATCTGATCCGAGTGCGGGTAACACTTTTCAAACCATTGCTGGGCTTGTGCGTTTCTTTCCTTTAACAGTCAACGTTGTATTTGTACACGGAATTCGTTATTTTAATTTCTTCATCACTTATACGTCGGTAGTTTTATTGTTTATGGTTCAAGGGAAGTGAACATTTGTCACATGTCATCTGAAGGTTGGTACTTACCAAAAATGAGGTTAGTACGACATTATAAACGTCATCTTTGGGTCAGTTCTAGGATCTTTTTAACATTGTACTATGGACATCAGTGGCTGGACCGTTTATGGATTTGTTTTGAGCGCCGCTCAATTCGCACGAGACACATTTTGATCTTAATGCAGTTATTGCTTCGTGTTCGAAGAAAATACAGGAAATTAACCTAAATTATGGAGTTCTGGATGAACGAATTCAGCACCTTCCATCATCAACCCCAACCAACTAAACGGTCTGGGTAACCAAAATTTTTAAAGAATGAATTTCAAATATTCGTAGGTACAACTAAGTTTATAAGTAATAAAAAAGACTGCTACCTTAATATTCAAAACAAATGTTGCCAGTGATTATAGGTAGTCCGACGTCAACAGTTTGAACAACACCATAGTATTTCTACGTTTTGCCTTCGGCTCATCAGTGCATCAATAGTTTATGTTGAACTGCAAACGCTACCTAACGGTTCAACATAAATCGCTGAGCAGAGGTAAAGTTAATGCTTAAGTTTTTTTCAAATAACTTTTTTTTTTCTTAAAAGTGCACAACATGAATTTTTGATTGTAGGTAGGTAGGTAGAACATAATCACCTATCTTGTAACAAAATTTCATCCGAATCAAACATGTTTTTTTTTGCAAATTGACGTTAAATTATTAAAAATCGAATTTTGTTCAGTGTAGGAATCGATACAACACTTTTTGTAGGATTTTTCAGTTCTCGGTGGATTTTTCAATAGGGTGTATAAGCAAGTGACAGTTTCTCTTTAATCACTCTCTTTTTCGATTATTGTGATGTGATTAAAAAGATTTTCTTTGATATCACTATTCTGTCGAAAGTTTCGGGTATCATTTCATGCAAAAAGTTGAGTGATAAACGTGGGAACTACTTGGTAATTAATAAAAGAGAAACTGTCACTTGCTTATACGCCCTATTGAAAAATCAACCGAAAGTTTCCCAAGTAGCACTCGTTATTACATTTCAATGACAGTAACTTATATCTTATATCCAACTCATGGAACAAGTTGAAGACTTTACAACGTGCATTTTATGTGCTATGTAACCTGAAAAGCGTAAGAGACGGAGCTTATGCGACTTACTGAGAGTTGCCAAACAAGTTCTCAGTAACGAATATTTGATTTGATCCAGCCCGCTTTGTGTCTGGTTATTTGTTGCAGTTTTTCCGTTCAACATTTTTTGACAAAGATTTGTATCCAATGATGTAAACTGAATTCAAGCTTTCTTAAAACCCATAAACTATGTGCTTCTCCATATTTATGGTGAAATTAATCATTGTACTTAGTAAAAACAGATAGAATGTTTTTGGTAATTATAATTAGTTTTTATATATCTAAGTTAAAACAGTTGACCAAGTTCCATAAAATGAAAGAATTATTTGCAATCTAACGAATATTCAATTCAGTGACAATGGTAGCCATTTGCCTAAGCTGTGTCGTGACAATGCGTACAGATATTTTCTTTTGTAGAGGAAATATACTTCTCAAAACAAAATAAAGTTTGATTCGCGCAAATACCAGAAAATTGTTCGTGGAATTCCTACATAAGCGCAGATTCAGCTATAACAATTTCTTTTGAAATTGAGTAATTTTTCTTTACTTATTGATACTTTTAGGCCAGAAAAATGTATGAAAACTTTCAACCGACAGTGTTTTTTTGCTTTTTTGAATCACAACGAATACGGTAAATCGATATGAGATCATTACTTTTGCAGTGTAGCTTTTTCATTGTCACATTTCGTTGCGGTGACCAGTTGGCAACCAAAAACAGTCAATGCAAACATATTGTAAGAATAAGGTTACCAAAAAGTCATGTTGAAACTTATTGTAACATACTATGATGAGATGTGAATCCGTGACATTATTTTGATTTCGTTGTCATCATCATGATCCGGCGTGTTTCGTTGTGCCTTCCATGCGACCATTATGTAGCATATGTTTTATTTTCTTTTTCTGTGAATTAGTTAGAGGTGTTACTTGGATTGGCGGTTCAATGCATAGGGCACGGGTCTATCAAACCAGTTGTCGTATGTTCGAGCCCCGACATGGAAGGATTCGTAGTGTCAGTAGGATCGTAGCACCAGCCATGCAATGGTTCTGTACACTCTGAATAGGCTGCGAAGGTTTTTGAAACAGAAGGTCAAATTCCACTACAGGAATGTAAAACCACTACAGGAATGTTGCTATCTTACTTGGGTTTCGACTACAGCCATTTAAAAAAAAACTTGAAAAAGTTTGGTCCTTTTCAAAAGACAATCTAGATCATTTTTGGAAACTAAAAAAAAATATTCAAAGTGTTCGAAATTCGTCTATATAATCTTCGAAATTCGTCTACATAATCTTCGTTCCGCAACCCAATATAAGTCTCGAACCAACCTAAAATTATTAAAATCGGTTCATCCATATCCGAGAAAATTGAGCGATAGTGAGTTCTGCCGTTTACGTCACTTATACCTTTACATCACCGGAAACGTCTGTGGCATGTATGTTTCTAAATGAGCCGGAGAAAAAGCGCGTTTTGTCGATAACTTCACTTCTACCATTATATCTCCGAACCAGAATCATAGCTTTGTCGTTTAACATGATCAATAATCCAAAAAAAATCTTTTAAATGAGCTTCGGATTGTTGAAACCAACTCAGTCATCTCCGATGAAAGTGAGCGGTAAGAAAATATGTTTTTTTTTCAAATACGTTACTTATACCATTATATCCTCCGAACCCAGAAGTGACAGCCATATGGATTTCGAACTTGATCAATGGCCCAACAGTAGCGAGTTTGTGAAATTCTGCTGAGTTGAATGGTGTATGACACTATGGGTCTCCGAGGCATCGTTCGAAAGTCGGTTTTTGGTGACTTGATGGGCGGGTGTGATATATTTAGCCAAAATGAAAGTTCTATTCGAGATATAAATACTATTCGTGTGTTTTTGTTTTATTCACTGCTCATCAATTAAATAGTTTCAATACAGCTTAATTTTTTTCATTCACATAAATTTCACCGCTATTAACATTTTATTCTTTGCGCACAAATATAACATAGGAACAATGCAATTGTTTTTACTAACAGATTCTAAATCACGAAAGTTAATTATTTCATTTACTCTTCTCATACACACTTCATTTCATATCCCGATCAAGAGATTATAGCGGAATTCGGGCGGTACTAATTCTCCAGATTCTGTTATTTTAATAGCTAACGAGTTCAAACTTAAGGTACTATTTATTACAAATATTACACTCTGTTACAACTGTTATACTTCTGATCGGGATACTATTGTTTTTTTTTCTTGTTACTGTAATCAAGTATGGTAGTTTTGCGTGTAACAAAAAATTAGATTTATCTGTTCATGACATGTGCAACGAATTCATTTTCTTTTCCATTCTGGTTCTTCTTACATGACTAAAGGCGTTCACTAAAAGTATTACATTGTTTTATATCAAGAGATCATTTTTTCGTTACTCGAATCAACAATAATTGGCATTCTAATCGTTCAAGCAAAATAGACGTACCAATAAGAATCTTGTTACCTGTTTCAACTGTTCATTCGCTGTATGATTATTTGTGTTGGGCGAGAATATAAATCAACTATTTGGCTAAGGTGAAACAATGTGTGTACGTTTGTGATGTTGTATATAGTAACGATAAAGACTGGTAAACAACAACTGGCGATTTATGTGGATTGATCGACTTTTTAATAATTTGTTGAAATTATTGATTTATTCATTTTAATTTAACTGTACTGAAGTGGTGAATTCAGTGTTTGTATATTTCGTTTTGTTCTTACTGTGTTAGATAATTTTGCTATTGCAGTTGGCACTTAATGTTTTTTCGCGGTAAAACTTCACTGGGAATTTATCATATTCTTTACTGGTATTGGAGTCTTGAATTTTGGTGATTCATTATTGTCCAAAATAGTTTTCAAATGTTATCATTTGTTCACTCGTCGTTTTTGTGACACAATTGTACTATTCTAAATTTATAATTGTATACATATGACTGAAAAATGAGATGGAATGTGAAGGTTGCTTATACTCAAAAAATTTCATCTGCAATAGAATAGTTTGCATAGTTTGTGATTTTGAGTGGCGATTCAATTCTCGGCTGTAGGTCGACTCGCTTAATACTATTTTGTGCAAAGGAAGTGTTTTGATTGCGCAAGTATGATGTGGATATTAAAATACATTTTCGAGAGAGCTAGGATATTTTTTTATGTTTTCAGCAGTAGTATGATGTTTTCGCTTCAGTATACTTATGCAATATAGATTACATTTATATATTCTGCAAACATCCTTTCCGAACTGAAATAAAATCTTGGTTGCTTTGTATGATCCTAAATGGAAATGAGAAATTGTGCTATTTTTGTCAGGTAATAATACTTCTTTTATGATTTCATTATCATGTAAGTAACGTTTGTTTTCTACAGAATAGTTCAGGTTTCCGAGAAACTGGATTACACGTAGAGTAGACTAAATCGATAAAGAAAATTCTCGAGTTGAAAAATAATATTATGATTGTTTTGTACAGAATAGTGAAATATATTTTGCTCTTTCCGAGATGCGAATATTGATAATTACCAGCAGCTACAAATCAAAAACATAAAAATATTATTGTTTCTACATGAGTGAAATTTTTGGAAAACTCTGATGTATTAAATTTGTTCTAGAAAACAATCGAAGCGAACAGAAATATCCGTCGATACATCAGACTAAACAACTTTCCGCTCAGCACACGTGCTTCCTGGAAAGCAAAAGCGCAGCAAACTTCTGAGATTTATTTCACGACATTTTGGAGAACACTTTCAATGTTTAGAAATCGAGCGGCATCACGAGAAAAGGCCGCCGCGATAGCATCAACAGAAAACGATGCTAGGCAAGTGTGAATGTATAAAGCTAGTATGTTTGGAAAACAAGAGCACATAGTAGCGGGTGATAAAAGAGAAGTAAAATATCAATAACACACAACACCTGTTGAATGATCGCAGTCATCTCCATGCCAGACGAATGCAAATAAACCAATCGGAAGTAGTAGAAATGGACTTCGAACCTAACGGTTCAATTTGCGCCAAGTTGGCAACAAATTGGCAGGAAAAATAAGCAAACTACCTCCTGAGTAATCGCTACGGGTTTCATTTGCGAAGTTTGTTTACACGAATCCACCACAGCCGGACATTATACGGTGCCTGTTCGGCGGCTTTCAGATCGGTGTTCAAGGTGTGCACAGCTGCAATCGTTTCCAGGTATGGATTGTACGATTTCGGATGATTCGATGCACTTACTCGAGAAAAAACGACGTTTCTCAAACGATCGATAGAAAGAGAAATGGAGATTTGCAGTACTTAGTTGCATAGTAAACAACCAAGCGCTTCCATGCAAAATGCGGTGCAGTTGATTAGTCTAATAAACAATTATTCGTGTTACTCGAAAACCTGTTCCTACAATCTGAATAAGATTTCAGTATTCACAGTTTTCATTGCAGAACTAAATCTTAAATCTATTTTGTTCGGTGAATAATAAATACTGATGAAATTTAGTAAAAATCTAATTAAAATCTGTACAGTAGGCTATAAAAATCGCGATTAATTAAAAAATCAATTGTACAAATTCACAATTCCTACAGAAAAGAAATTACTAATTCCTAGCGTACTAAAATTATATATACAAACAAGAACGATTCCTAGAGGCTAGTGAGTTTTGTCCGTATACTCTACTGCTAGTGTGCTCTGCTTCTTTCGACCATCTATTGACAAAACACACAACTAAACTCTACAGCTGACCTTAGCCTATCTAGTCAAAAGCAATAAGTTACGTTTGGGAATATTTAAGTTAAAATCGCTTAATAAAACTCAACTAGAACAGCATTTTCCTAGGTGTGCCATCGTTCATCTGACTTTGCTTTTTTCATCACACTTCTTACGTCTCGTCTCTTAAAAGCAGCCCTAATTGGTCAAGCTGGGGTTTTCTTACTGACGTCTAGGAAAACAATGGCGGTGGTGCTTTCCGAGAACTCAAACTTTGATTCAGTTTGGGCTGTCGCTGTTTTTTCCGATGCCGCTGACTGGGCCTCGTTATAGCATTTTTGTTTTCTTGCTGCTGTTTATGTTGCCTGCCACGCAATGGTGGATGCTGTTGCATCAACAGATGATGATGAGGTGAGATTAGCGAATTCGTTGCATTAGGATAGCAGTTGGTTTCTCGCCTCCAGTTGGGCAAGCGAATACCCTGCCGGTGGCACTCATGTGCGTATGCAGCTAAGCTGTCACAGTAGCACTGTTTGTGAGGACACTCACACATATCAAACTTGCACGATTCAAAATAGTGCTCCGGATTCAGCTGTGAATTACAGCTTCCAAACACATCCGTTTTAAGTATTTTACAAAATGTGAAAAACTTTTTCGTTTTGCATTGGGCATGTTTTGCCGCAAGTTCTTTCTTTCTCGGACGCGTGCAAGCCTTCTCTCCTCCAACTGACCAAGATTGGGCAAATTTCCATACGTTGTCGGTCATATTGATTCCACTTCTTGAAACCAAATCATCTCTAAATATGCTGTTGTAATTTCCACATAGTCCGCATAGTTTGTTTTTATAGATAGTAGGAACCTCAACTTGTATGAAATTATTTCCGTCCCAGGTTAGTTTGATACCAAGCTCGGTAGCAACAATCACTTCAGTCGCTTCGTCACTTTTGTAGATATCTAGCACACTCCCCAATTTGAACGGTGGGTCAACTCTTGTTCCGTTTACCTTAACTCTCATTTTTTGGCCAAGATTCACCTTCACATTACCCAACTTGAGTGTCACCGTCTTTGTCCACGAGGATGACTTCGTCAAACGAGCGTCGTTGGTGACTCTGATCGAGAAACTGTGCTCTTTACAGTCGGCCGTCAATTGATATTTGCAAGAGCCCTGAAAACTGTAAAAGTTCCCATCGAAAGTTTTATAATGTGGATCTCCAAATACTGTGCACACTCCGGGACTTTCTACGCACTTCGGACAGCATTCCTCCTTTGGAGTGATCAGTGTTTCATTTGGCTTACAGCGGGGCTTAGGACATTGGATTTTTGCACAGCGAACCTCTCCTGACCGACACTCGCAGGATGCACAGGCGCTAAGACTCCACGTTTCACCATTCTGAGAAAAGAAACAAAATCAGGATGTTAGATAATTAGCATATTCTAGTTGAGAGAATTTCTATTAAAATTTATTCATCTACAGCTTCATTAGCAGCTATAGTTTTAATATTTGCGATTATAAACTTCTAATCAACAAAATAAAACGAGGAGTTCTGGAGAAGATAAATGATTAAAACTAAGATTTGTCAAAATGGCTTTTGAAAAGTGTTCTTTATAAGGAACAATACACTTTTGCATGCCATTGAGTGAACTTTTCAAGCACTTTTTCCGATCTAGCATTGGTCTTGATTGCATCAATCACTTCCTAAATACGTCGGAGCTGGATCAGGGCTTTACGGCGCCCATCACATTGATGTTTTAAATGTTTAAAAATGTAATTTGTTTTATGTGATATGTGGGAGCTCGCATCGACGTGATAGAGAAAGACGGTTCATTTTCCTCCACTTTTCCTAAAAACTTCAGGGAAATACACGATTTTGTACCGTAAAGATTTTATTGTTCTACGCTGCTCTTATAGAACAGTTACTTCGAAGTGTTCTGTACGGGAACAACTTTTGTTAAATTAGCTCGTCTTAAAACACTTTTATAGTCGACTGTTGTTTAGTCTCGGGATCATATGCATAGATACATGATTTATTATTCGCCACGATGGGAAGAATGGACGTATTGAAATAGTAACCCACTTAATAATCAATTACTTTTTTTAATGTTTGAGCGTTTCTCAAACCAATAATTGAAATGAGGACTAATTGATAATTCAGGATAAGTGAATAGTAAAGAAAATGGATCTGTTGAAGTTTTTGATCTTAAACAACAATTGTAAGTTTATAGTTTCTGACTATTTGGAATCAATAGGTACGCTTGCCATTTCTTAATTATCATAAAAATAAAGGACAGAATTTCACAGGAGAATTGATAAATTTTATATTTCTGCTCCAAACGAGAGTTGCCTTGGAATTTTGTGTTGTAACAAAAATTTCACTTCGTTTTCTACCGCTGCAGAAAGTTTTCCAATTAGTACGTCCAGTGTGAAACTTTTTTCGAAATGATAATTCGTTTAAAAATGATCTTTTCTTGTGTGTAACGCATTTTCTAGGATCTATATTCCATCATCCATCATACTACAACTATATTACGTCAACATCTTCGTGTAGAATCTGGCGTAACTTTGCAAAACGCCGACTTATTTTTCGCAAAATCGCGTGTTGAAATGGTAGTTGAAATTATTTGTTACCTTTCCTAGCGTCTTCCTACATGCTACATTTTGAGATGCCAGAAGGCACAAATCTCCAAATATCAAGGGGAACGTGCCATTTGAGCCAATTTGTTCTGATTCCTGATTGAGATGCCAACTTGAATCTTGAATGTTTTTCAGAATCTTTTAGGACGATTGAATTACAGATTTGCAGTATTTCTCCCAACCAGGCCCGTACCCAGGATTTTGTTTCGGGAGGGGCCCAAAGATAAAAAGAATAATGTTACTGATGATTGCTGATGTACTTAATTCTCGGTGTACGTTTTACGGGTGATTTTAACAGACATTTTAAACTTGTCCACTGGAACTGTTATTGCATTACATTTTTTACGTTTACTGTTTTGATATTTCTGTAACACATGTCTGAGACCTTTTGAATAATTATATATCTGCTTTTGATTTCGGGAGGGGCAAAGGACCCTCGGGCTCCCCTCTGGGTACGTGATTGCTCCCAACAGCATGATGGAACAATGACGGACTTTTCATTACAGCGCTCAAAATTTGTGGATGCATCTTGACATGACTCACTTCTATCTTTATCATAACGAGTCACAAAACTCCGCAGCTCCTAAGAGAAATTGTGCAAACAACTAACTAATTTCTTTTCAATAAGTGTTGCAATAGTTTGGTGTTTTCAGAATGCACACTAGCGGAATGCACACTAAGTGGTTTTGAGAGCGACTACCATGCTAATTAGCGATTTTATGTAGTCATAATTGGTTACCTGAGCAGCTATGGAAGAGCTTCAACACGCTCAAAGTGCTAACAAATGACATGCGCTCTAGGATAACCAAAGCACAATGCAGATGGAAGATGGCGTATAAATCACGAATTCTAACAACTGCTTGGAGAACCAACTATCTTACGCTTTTGCTGTCGTTGGACAGAGCCTGGACATATCATTAGGGTTCTTGAATCTGATACAAACTTATTCATCAAATTCAATTGTATGGTAAAAGTCGTAAAACATATTGATTTTAAAAGAAATAAATTAAAGCACTTTGAAGCAATAGATGTTTTACATTAGTTACTGACCTGGTACACCTTGCCACTGACGCTACACGTGGACTTGAACTCCGCCTGCATTGGACACGACGGACAGCAATCGGCTAGACCTTGAACCTGATCTTCGACTGCACATTCCAACAAGGGACAGGTATTCTTCTCACAATATGACGTCCCATTGCGACACTCGCAAGTTGCGCATTGATCCGCTGAATAGGTTTTTCCGTTCAAGTGAACTGCCTTTCCGATAATACAATGCGTTTGAAGATTTCGCTTTACCTCTTCACGGCGTTCCTTACACCGTGCGCAGCACTCTCCCGGTAGTCGGATTTGCTTGGACGCGGGACATTGTAGCACCGGACATGATTTCTTCATACACGTCAACTTGCGCCCGTCACAAGTGCACTTAACACATGGATCTTCACTCAAAGTAGCCTCTCCCGTAACCTGTTGGCCATTTAGTTGACAACCTGGGGATGATATGAAGAGTTCAAGGGTCTTTAATGAAATCTCTAAAGGTTGAATAATTTTTGTTATCGAGCAATTCCAGAAATTAACAGCAAACAAAGTGACAAAATCAGAATGCAAACCATTTTTTTTGCCCGATTCAACTTGCACTTTCTTCAAAACGCAATAACTATTTTCAACTGCATGAGCTTCCTTCAAATCGTGATAACTCGGAAACTGTAAATTGTACAAAAACGGTATTCAAGAAAAAGTTGTAGGAAATCGATTGAAAAAAACTTAAGATGGGCAATTCGCTCTTGAGCTGTTTCAGTGAATCGAATTTTTAAAGTGAGCTGACAGCTCACAGCTCTTTTTAAAAGAGCCGCAGCTCACCAGTTTACCGCTTTGGTAAGGTGGAAACAAGCTACGAGCTGAACGAATCTTCGGCTCTTGAAGAGCGAATTCTGAATGAGAAAAAATGTGTGCATGTACCTTCGTTCGTTTTTCCAAATGTGCATCTATCCTTCTTTAATAGATCGAATGAGCCATTGCCAATAAGAAATCTTACCTCTCACTCAGTAGGCTAGGGTACATTCAAGGATGCCACTTTGACAGATATTCTACAAATGTGACATTATAATAATTCGCAGATAAGTTAGTTCGCATAGCATTGTTTTTTGTGCATCAATGATTTCGATCATGCATGTAAAAGAAAAATGGAGTATAAAAAACGGTGCTCAAAACTAACCCTAATAGTTCAATCTAAATGAGCTGATGAGTTGATATATTGAATCGATTCACTTTAGTGAGCTGATCAGTTCGGAGCTGCTTACCGATATGAGCTGTTTCGCACATCTCTAAAAAGTATACGCTGTGAAAAAGTATACACTCTTAAAAAGTATACATACACTGTGAAAAAAAAGTAAAAGAGTATGCACTGGGAAAAACGGTAAACACCTTTTCAAGAATTATAAAACCAATCAAAAAATAAAATTGTGAAAAAAACGTCTTTGTAATATTTTTTAAAATAATTTTATTTGAAACTTGTATTTATAGCCCATTTGGTGCAAATTTGGTTATTGTGAATAGGAAAAATGTCGAAGTTACAGCTAAGATATTTTGACATAATAGTCAAAAACCTTGGGTTTATGTTGATTTGCTCCGTTTAAACAAGTCAAGCGTCACTTTAAAAGAAAATAAATTCCATTTAATTCAACAATATTAAAAAACATCGTCCCTGTCAAGCGCACCGTTAAATAAATAAAACTAGTCAAGCGCACGATAGCTCACACCGATATCCATGACGAACCAAAACCCCCAGATGAGTAAAATACGTTTTTTTTTCAAAATGTTTTATACCTTTTTCAAATATACAATATACCAAAGTATTGTTCAATTTAAAAGAACACGTAATCGGAGAACTGAAAGCTTTGAAGCGTAAGGCTGATTTGAATACCATCTTGACCCTCCGCCTAACAGATGGGTCCAGTCAGATATTATTCAAAATACTTATGATCTGGGAAAAATCATGTTAGCCCAGTTTTAAAAACGTGATCTCATTTATTTATTTTTTTATTACTGGATGCTGTTCAGAGTAACTTTTGGAGCAACTATCAGGCAGCAACTCATTCGTTCGTAATGTTTTATAGAGAATCAGAAGAGCTAAATCATTTATTATAGAGTATCAAAAGAGCTAAGATATACCGATTCTAAGCGTACAGGACCATTGCATGGCTAGGTGCTATTATCGTATTACCACTGATAATACATTCCATTTTTTAAAAACTGACAGTATGCAATATAAAATTGTATATTTCATTATGTTTAGAATTACATTTGATTTGTTGAAACGGCGCAAATCAACAAAAACCGAATTCTTTGACTTTCATATCTAAATATCTCGAGAACGACTACTTCTAGAATAAAGGTCATTCTAACAATTTTTTTTTAATCTGTATCCTGGTGTCTAAAAGTTTTGCAAATTTTGGTAAATTATTTAGCTGTAATTTAGTCATTTTTCAATTCACACTAACCTTCAAGTTAAGGTTAAAAATAAAACTATTTAAAAAATATTTAAGAGTTTTTTTTTCAATTCTAGTTTCTCGATTGGTTTTCTAATTAAAAAATTAAATTAAAAGTGTTTAATTTTTTCCACAGTGAATATTTTTTTATGAGATTTTCTACAACTTTTTTTCAATTGATTTCCTACAACTTCTTCTTGGACACTATTTTTGAAGAATTTACAGTTTCCGAGTTACCACGATTTAAAGAAAGTGCATGCAAAAATACATACGCCTGATACGTATTGGTCTCTGTGTCCATACAAAATAAAAGTTTTGTCATACTGAAAACGTGTGCCAAATTTCATCCCAGTCGAAGGATGTAAATTTTGATTACTTGCTAATCATTTCTGAAAACCTCCAGAAGTGGATGAACATAATTTGACAGATGTCTGTGGATTGTTTATATGTTCTTTTTTAAGTAAATGCGCGATATCGAAAATGTATGCAATGTAAATTACTGGTAACTGATAATACTTTAAAACTCCTCGACAATTACAGCCCAGCCATTTTTAATTCAACTAAACAACCACAACAACAGTAACAATCGTATGTTGGATCTCTTTTTCGTAAGCCAAGAGCATTCCGACTTGAGTTCAAAATCTGTTGTTCTGGATCCTCTCGGTAAAATTTGTCATCACCATCACCCTTTTGCAAATCAGTATCGCCGAATATGAGGCCGTAATATAAGGAACATATTACAACTTCAAGTAAACGGATTTCGATGCAATGAATGAATTTTTTTCGACTTTGAATTGGAATTCGAATTGGTTAGCTAATAAGAACTGTAATTCGGCCATTTTATTGTGGACGCATATCGTATTCTATGCTATTGTGCAATTCACACCAAAGAAAATACTTTATCAACCAACCCATCTACCATGGTTTCATTTTGGAGTCATTTAAATCAGTCAAAAGCTCAACCCTAAAGAAACTCACCAAGCGACCTTCGTTTACTCTAAGAGCACACTACTTATACCTAAACAACCTCTATAAACATCTGAAGAAAGCTCTTCATACTTCCTCTCTACGCCGCATCCAGAGCATTGTCAGACCATAACAATTTTTTTAAATTACGTGAACGAACAAATAAAGGGATCAGGATTACACACCACCATGACACCCAATGAGAACGAAGCATTTACATCGCTTGACGTATGCAACTTATTTCGTAAGCACTTCAGTAGTGTTTTCTCTAATGAAAACTCAACCGCCTCTCTAATAGGTCAACACACTATTATAACGCCTGCAATAGTAAGTTCAGCATGCACTAAACTGAAACTTTCATTGAGTGCTGGACCTGATGGAATTCTAGCAGTTGTACTGAAAAAATGCGCTCATAAGTTATTATTACCATTATCGCTACTGTTCAATTGCTCATTATGTACAGCACATTTTCCAGATTTATGGAAATGATCACATGTCTTTCCAGTGTACAAAAAATGAAACAAAAGTGTTATATCTAATTACCGCGGAATAGCTGCATTGTTATATCCAAATTGTTGAAAATTATCGTTCTTGATTTTATCACTCACAACTACCAAGCTTATATATCGAAGACTCGACGTGGGTTCAATAAATATCTGCATGGTTATAAACTTCACGCGCGCGTCTTGCGTTTAGCGTTTAACCAGACCCTGTCAGCTTGGAGCGAAATCAATCGTCAGTCCAGCAACGCCATCGCACGGCATCACATTGAACATATCATGTCAATTGTATTGGAGCGTAGTGCTGCTATTTTGGCGCGCCCGAATTTGACATGACTCTCCCCTACTTTTATGTACGAGATTCGATGCGGACTCGCCTAAGGGGACCTTGCTCGCTAAAAAGGATTGATGATTTTTTCTTGAAGTGTGAGAGCTGGATATCATGTTAATATCATGTCTTTGGTATAATCCGAAGAAAACTAGATCCATTGATCAAACGTTCCCCGAATAATCGACGGAGTTTAGTCTAGTCCGAATTTTAGTAAAGAAAAATATAATAAGACATTGTAAATAAGAAAAATGTGAAATATAAGGAACGATAGCACCAGTATCCTGCTTCTTCTATCCGCATTGCTGTAAACAACGCGAGATGACACGCCACTACTGAAAAAATAAAATAAAATGAACACTCGCGCGCGGGTTTGCTGCAAACCAGTTTTAGATTTTGAGCTTGAATCACACAATTGACTTGTAAATTTTCACACATTCCACATAAATCTAATAACATAAATCTAATAACGTCGATAATGATATGCAGATGGCGCTTCGATCAGATGACATAGTTTAATTTTGGACGGTAAATCCGCAATATCCGTCGCTTGAACATTTTTGAGTTTCGCGAATCAGCATTGTTCGATAAATAACTCTTTTAATCCTTTTCACTAATCAACACACGCTTCACTATCACTCAAAATAACGACGATTTCGACCAATTACTTTACTATAGGTTGTTTGATACACATTGAAATTAGACTTTTTTGTAACGCAACACTTGGGCACCGCATCGTACTTCCAGTGATGCCAACTCTCCTCGATAATTTCAAACTGTTCAATATCATTAATAACAATGATGACACCGAATTCTCACAGTAGCAATGAGACGTTCTTTCAAACAGGTGCAAAGTCCATAGAATGATACTCAATGCTTCCAAAAGCTCTGTTATCTCCTTTACTCGTAAATGCTCGTCAATAAAATTCGACTATACGATATCATAAACTGTTTTTGGAGCGAAGGTAATCAGTGAAGGATTTAGGAGTGATATTGAATTATAAACTCGGATTGTTCCTCGGTCATCTATCTTCCTAAGGTATAGTTTTAAGTATTTATGCATCATTTGGATCATTTTATTCTGTTGATGCAAAAGATGAGGAGGTTTTATGCCTGTTGGAGTGAAAGTTCAAATCTAACTCCAGCGGACTTTTTCCGACTGCATAATAAAGAATAAGTAAATAAAGGGTGCTGCCAAATTCGAACACGAATTGTCGCGAAATTCCTCTCTTCGAATCCTATTCTGAAAAAAAAAACGATTTTAAAAATTTAAAGTCGATTTAAATACCAAACACTATTTTAAAATACGATGAAATTTTGCCCCAAAGTAGGTAATTAGTTCGAGTAAACAATACAATATCTGGGTGTATTGTTGTATTTTCGAATTCTATCCTGGAGAGTTTTCTAAGTTTTTGTGCAAAAAATGTACTCTAAGTCAGCTCGGTTGTTAAAGTAAGATTAAGGTATACAGAAGATCTCCAGTGAAGATAAGCTATACGCATCTAATTGAGTATCGACATTCGTAAATCTAACAATAGAAAAAAACAATCAAACTGAAACCGAAATAATTTATCTCAGCCGTGCAAAACATTCTCCGGAGGTCAATGAGTTAACACAAAACTCTCTGATATAACATGTCACATAAGTCTACTTAGCAGCAACATCCCATCAAGTACGATAAACAAAAAGATTGTATTCATAAATATCATCTTAATTGGAAACCATAAACACTCTCACCATTTCGCTCATTGTGTTGTGAAGGTTCACGATAACCGACGAGTTGTGTCTGAAAATGTACTCCTCTTTGATTGCTCGCAATGAATTAAATCTGCCCACTCGAGCTTGCCATTCAAATCCCAGTTAGTGCCTTTATCGATGCCATTAAACTTTGTTGTTTGTAAATACTGTTATGATGAGACGCGGTAAAATATTTTAGTGATAGACTGGATAGTTGATACATCTTGAACCTCCTGCAGTGCATGGAATTGATATTATTTACAATACGAACAGGTTTGTAAGAACCATAATGTCAAGAGTCTTTGACCTTCCGGCGAATTATGTTCATTGAAGTAACAATATCCTATTAAGAGTATGAAAAAAGACGTTTTTATCGAATACCTAGAAGTAATATGGATTTATTTAGCTCGTCGAAGAGGGGTTATCTATGTTTTATTTTTAGCGTAGTCTTGCGCATTTTCTATATAAGGCAATAGTTTTAAATAAATGTGAACCGGAATAATTCAAACAGTAAGTTTTAGATACATAATACTGACTTGTACTTCTTTGTGAATTCATTTCATTTGTACACAGCTTAAAAAAATCATGTAAATTTCCGTCTTCTGAGACCGACATATTCGAGTGTCAAAAATTACTCAACTTTAAAGCTGATCTAAAACATTTCTATTGCATTCTAACAAATGTATCAGAGCTAAAACATGTAAACTTTCACGTTTCCTTGATTTACGAATTACGTTCTTATGGAACACAAATTCATAATTCATTTGTTTTACGAATTACGTTCTTATGAATTTGTGTCATATGTGGATTGTAGTCACAAGTAAATTTCATATTTTTTTGCTGTGCTGAAAAAGGCCAATATATACAATTATACTGCTTACCTTACTTGTTAAGTTTCCATTCAAATTGGGAAATCACTCGAAGGCTTCATGAAATTATTTCAATGAAATTCCAATTTTTGGAAAAGTCTTAATGCAATCTCTCGAATGTTTGAAACGATTTTTGCAAGCCCAACACAGATAAAAATATTATGTGTATTTACATGAATTTTCATGCACATATTTGGAGCAGGCAATTGAAGTTATTTTACAGTTCTTTGTTTTTCAATACACTTTGGAAGCAAAACCAAGCGAATTTAAAATATACTCCAATTCCAATTTAATTTTACATCGATCGTGATTCTAAATCAGATTTTTGATTCAACTGATGTCTATATCATAGTAGTATTGATGTATATGTTGAGTAAATTTCATTATTTTTCCATGAATCACACTCATTTGGTTAAAGGAAAATAAAGTAAGATTTTATTTATTTTATTTTATTTATTTCGGCCAAAAATCTAAATTTCACATAGGATACTACAATACTCTATGTTCGCACTCCGACAACCAGACTTAACTTTTAAATTATGAAAATAAATTTCTCGAGTGAAATATCAAATGAAGTGGTTATCAGCGAACAACACATTTCCGAACCTCAGTTGTCGAGAATATGCAAATAGAACTATAATTCCGAATATATATTGGCAGAGGCGAAGATTTAAGCCCATCGCAACAATCACGAACAGCAGATAACACAACTCTATAATCATAACCGGATAGTTCTATGCCGGATCGATCGGCGGACGCGTCGCGGTCGATTGTGACATCGATGAAATTAGGCATTATTGGTGATCAGAACTACATTCCAACAAATCGCAGATGGAATATTTGGATGCTGAAAGTGGCAATTTCAATATAAATAAGTACTTTATGTCAGCAGGGAGCGGAGTCGACACGGAGGGGGTCCAGTTGGTTTATGTCCGATTGATAGGCACATAGGCTCGTTTTTCGGTAAATTGGTATGCAGAAAATCAACATTGTGGTTTAAAATCGATAGACTGATATTTTTGCATGAAAAGTTATGGTTTTGATTTCCGAAACGTATGCGACGAAAGGAAACAAAAAGTAACATCATCGTAATTCGTGGAGGTCTTTTCAGTCAAAAATTTTCCATTTTTTCGATGTTCAAAATAAAACAATGGAATTCCATTGCAATCGGAATTCCACATGAATGAGAAAAAAACTTTTCCCTGTTACGCTGTTCGATTAGTTTAGCAAACACACGAAGACGACTGAAAATGTTTAAGAAAATGACGTTAAATGGTAAGAATTTTTATGCTCACCTCGCGATAGCTTCGTGTCCAGCAAGGAACATGCAATTAAGATATAAATAAAGTAAAAATCTTTTTCTGTGTTTCAAATGCAAAGAAGAGATTAAAAGGAACAATAAGATAACCCTTAAGACAACGCTTGGAAAAGAGCTGATCTACCGCGACGGAACCTGAACGAGCGATGGCCGGATCGTGTGTGTGTATGCGATTGGTATAGCCATCGCTAAGCTGCAGACGGTTGCGTATCTGTCGGTTGGTCCGTCCTGTAGAATCGGAGATTGATAGCAGAGAATGACCCGCAAAAGGCTTGAAAATTTCGCTCACCGTCGGTGGTCTCGTACATTCACTAATGTTTTGTTTTGTAGTGGCCGAGTGCAGGCCTACAGCTCGTCCGAATGGAACAGTAAAAAGGATCATCTTCTCCCACTTACTCGGATCCTACCACCGACACCGGTCGCATTCAATGATTTGAGTTTACATATCTTCATTCTCATCCACCCTATTGTCTTATAAAGTCAATAAAATATAAGTCGCCAGTAAGTCGTTTTAGATTCTGCTGTGACTTCCTGCCGGTTAGTTCTATTAGCATTTGGGTGAATCACCCGATCAGAATGAATTACTGCATGTAAAAGACCTAATGTTACCGTAATCTTGACCCTTCGAATTTAGATCGTCATTTTTCGAAAATAAAAACAATTTGAAATAAAATTTATTTTACAAACAAAAAATAATATAACTCTTTCGGTTTCCTAATGCTCAGCTGTTTAAGAAAAACTGAAAAATAAGATTTTTTAACGTTCATCTTCAACGAAATATTACTATGACTGTCGCGGAAGCATTTTATAAGATTTCAGAAGCATTTTTTTATATCTTTTTTTGTACCCGGCTTCAACCAAGTTGCTGTCGCCGGTTCAGAAGCATTTAATAAATTATTTTTCGAACTCCAAGCGTGTGGTTTTTAAGTCTATTTAACATCTATTAGAAGAAAACATCAAAACGATATTGTAAAGAAGGTAATATTTTATTTTTTCGTTGCAAGTTCTAAGATACGAGAAAAATGCTACTTGACGAACTACTCAACTCTTCTACTTCGGTAAGATCCTGTTAATGTGCATTCTAGTGTATATTTACATATCAAGACATTGTTATAAATTCAATTCTTTTTGATTAAGTGTCAATATAGTGAATAAAAATAATTGCAAAAATTTCTTTCTTGCCTTTATTAAAAAAAATGCTATGATAATTAGACGAAAAATAAAAAAACACTCCTGAAAAATCAACATTACATACCATTGTTCTTAGAAACTAATATTTTACATTATATTTGTAACCTAAGAAATGGGATTTGTTTTTAAAATTCAAATTATACGAAAGAAGATGTTTAGTCATCTGTGAAATGCGCAAGTAATTAACATATTTAACGTATATATAAACGTATTCATAAACTAAATTTATGTTGCTCTTCATTTAACCATGAGAAAAAGATCTTTTCAAGTAGTGTATAGGTTTTCATATTTTTTATGTGCCATACTGTAGATAGGGTAATTGTACTAGTACTCATCTATTCAAATGATTAGCTAGAAAATGTTCAGTTTTATCTCTTTTTAATATTCTACGATTTGAAGGATATAGCAATTCCACTCCACAAAATCCACTACACATTACACATGTCTTCAATATAGCAAAACTATTGTTTTGCACGGATAGAAAGATTAATTTGACGGTTTTTGAAATGGACTGATATACTTTTACATGCACTTTCTTCGAATCGTTAATACTCAAAAACGTTACTTATTAAAAAATGGTTTTGCTATACTGAATTTGGTTTGGTGAATTTTCATCGAAATCGAAGTAAGTAGATCCAGATTATTAAATTTTTTTAAATTTTACTGCCTGGAATCGCTGAAGTATGAAAATCGCATGTTCAATTCAAATTGAAACGTGCTCAATCCACCTAGAAGTGAGATGATACCTTTTTTTATCATCCGCATGTGTTTTTTTGCATGAATATTCTTCGGTGTTTTAGTTCGCATGACATTATTTTAATGATATTCAAGCGGTAATTTAAAGTTCTATTCACTCATTACCCTGTAATGTCGAAACTGTAAATCGGATCGAATTTTAATCTAAACGTGTAATAATCGATTGAACCTTCCATGAGATGTCGACTTAAATTCCATTTTAGAGCTTACGGTTATTCACGGTACTACCAGAACCAGTATTCAAGAACCAGCATGACCGAAAACGATTCGTATGACCATAAATTAAAATGACATATAAATTGCAATAGTTTTGAGTATAACTTTGAAGCTTTTTTGGAGTGTCATCTTCTATATCGGTATGAATTTTAAAAACTCATCACCTTGTAATTCCAGAATCGGATAAAATTCATGAATTTTGTATGGGACCATAAATCCTTTAATTTGAATTTTTGTAGTTGAAATTTGATTTGGACATTTTTGAGAAAACAATTGAGCTTTGAGAAACGATTCGATACTGGAACCGGAATTCTAAAATCGGTGTAGCCGAAGTCAGTTAAATCCACCTCAAGAGCTGTATAGTTTACATTTGATTCAAACTGTTTGAAAATTAGTGTAGACATCTTTAAAAAATCGTAGTGCGAATTAAATTGTTGAGTACCTTCCGAATCTTAAAAACTGAGATAAGTTTATTTGGTTATCGACTATCCAAATCTACAAACCCGATAAACCTAATAAATTTGACATTTTTATACTAATCACCCTGTATCTTATAAACCGGAAGTTGGATCTGTCTAAAAAGCGAGATATGTTATAGGATCTCAAGACCTTTCGTTTTAATCTTTTATGGTTCCTAGTTTTCATTTGAATCTTAGTTCGGTTCAGCTATCTACGAGAAAAATGAGTAACACTATCACTATCACATATTATCCTGTAGTTCCTAAAACAGAAGTCGGATCTAAACGTAATTCAGGAACCTTGTGTAGGAGCATACGACTATTCATATGAATCTGAGTTTGTAGAAAACGGTTGAGTCATTTCCGAGAAAATTGAGTGAAATTATTTGTCACACACGCATTTGCTGATCTCGACGAACTTATTCGAATGGTATATGGGTGTTATGTTCTTCCAGAATTTATTGCTGTAAGTAGTTTAAATAAATATAATTATCGAATTGCTTTCAACTCGAAAATGCTGCCATCATCTGGTTTACATATGTCATATTCGAACGATTATGTTGCCAAAAACGAACCGTGCTAAAATCGGTCCGAGGCAAAACTTCTTGACATAGTATAGTGCACACAGTCTTTTTGGTACTTAGAAACAATTGTATGTAACAGTATAAAAAATCGTGTTTCACGTTGCTCCCAAGCATTGCTTTGTCATACATCGCTCAAAACTCCTACTGCTAGTCGCTTACATAAAGAATTTATATCTCCGTTAAGAGTGGACGGATTTTAATAATCTATGGCTTGTTGGATAGGTATTACCGTGCGGAATCTAAATCTGGAAACATATTCTGTTTTCAAGGTCAAATGGGACAGATACTGTCAAAAAACTGAAAATTTTGAGATAAAACTTCGTATAACTAAAAAAGTAAACATCCGATCTCAAAACCATTCAATAGCGTTCTGGGTGACGGGGAGAACTTTCAATTGCGACTAGTTTGATCAAAATCGGTTCATCCATCTCTGAGATCTCGACCTCTTTGTTGACAACACACATACAGACACACACATACACACAAGCACACACGGACATTTGCTCAGTTCGTCGAGCTGAATCGATTGGTGTATGACACTCGGCCCTCCGGGCCTCGGAAAATTTTTCTAAAGTTTAAGCGAATGCTATACCTATTTTTTTTATATATAAAAAAAAGTAAAAATGGACAAAAATTGCCGATTTTTCATGGGCTTACCTTCACCCGCACTGACGAAACTACCCATGCAGCATCAATCATAGTAACTCATGAGTCAGCAATCATAATTTGACAGCTCTATCGGAAGAACAGCCTCGCCGTGACGAAAACAGACATCGTGCGGCATCTACAACATCTTGGCACTATTAGACAATAATTATAGCTTCGAAAAAGCATAAAAAAACAAACACATAATTTTCTCCAACGCGATTAAAATGATGTTCACAAACTTCGATTCAGATTCAGTTCCTGGTTCTGGAAACACCAGAAATAGTTAAAATATCCTAAATTTATATTCAAATCAAATTTCATCCGAATCCGCCTTCCGATTCCAAAATCACAGGTTGTAGTATGCTTGAAGTTTCAAACCAACGATTTGTAGGTAATGTTACTTGATTGTCATACGAACCAGTGTCGGTTCACAGTTCCCGGTTCCGGAAGTACCTAAATAGTGATCAAAACTTAAATTTTTCCTAATTTTCAGAGATAACAGAACCGATTTACACAAACTCAGACTAAAATGAAAGGCCTTAAGGTCCCATAGTTGATATCAAATTTTATCAGAATTCGACTTCCGATTTTTCATAATGCTCTCTAGGACTTCGTCTACAATAAAAATAAACTTATTTTGATTGAATTCAACATCCCTTTAACTTTTATACTGGTTTCTAGAGTAAAAATAAATTATAAAATCATCTTCCAACTGTGGGTCGCATAATCCATTGAAAAACATTGTGAAGTCTCACCGAATGAAATAAATAAGAATAAAAGGAACGAGTATAGCGTGATGGGTTAGTCGATGCCTTTCACGTAGCCAACCTAGGTTCGATCCCCAGCCCCGTACATAGGATCAGAAAGCTTTTCTGGCCCGTAGAAGCGAATGAGCTTAAGGTTAAAACCTCTATAATTAAAACAAAAAAAAAAAGAATAGTGATTTGTCTACCAAAAATATCGCTTTTACTCAATGTCAAAAGGTTCAGTTTATATCCACAATACCTAAATGTTATTAAATGCTTGGGAATACTTATTTGTTAACTCATGACATTTCGTGGCATTGTCATGATTCTACCCATATTCTTGACTATTCGTATCATCATTTGACCATGAACGTTATATAAAATTTCGCAACCATAATCGTCGATTTAGCCCGCTTAGTGTGTTCACATATCATTTCCAGCTCCACCCACAATATAAAATAATATTTCCCAACTGATCGAAATGTTCGTGAAAACGTGTGTGAGTTTTCGTGCGGAAGAAAGAACCATTAAATATTGAGCCAATAATTTTCCCTACGGCCACCGACAAAACCGTATAATAACTATCGTCTGAGTTATGTTATTCCAAAATGTCGTGGCATAATGAATTCGCAACAGATCACCAGTAGACGAGAGAATAGATGAGAATTTTGTCTATCATTTGATTTGCTAACGATAAGCTATAAATAACGCAAAATAAAAACATTATGTGAGTGACGAAGCCCAGCAAGGTCTTGTAATACATGCAATCATTTCGAGCGTTTGGGAATGCTTGATACGGCCAAAAAACGGACAAATCGTAAAAAAAATAGTGATCTGTCTCATCTAGCATAAGTTAACTCATAAATTAATGCACCTGCGTTTGGCTTGGTAGTGGTCACGCTGTCCCTCTCTCCTTATTGTCAATGAGTGATAAATATTAGCTTATAAATAAGGTATAAATTTTTTCTCTCGCCCGGATTCGGTTTCCAATGCGTTCAAAGCAGAACGTTTCGAATTTGCATTGTCTCGGCAGAGTAGATGAATATACCGCTTGTCTCATCCGGTTCGAAACTGAACTGATAATATTTTATCACTAACGAGTAGTAACAATGATATACCGATGAAAAACTGGAAGAGAATTCACTGCTGGTTGTATCCGATGGAACTGGAAGCTGTACAGCTGAAACTAAACGATAGCTGGTCTAGCTACTATTTATTTAAATTACTCTGCCCTATGCAGAAGTGATAAAATCACACAGCTACTGATTTTAATTTTCATGCGTGTATCTTGTATCGTCCAAATAAATTTATTGAATTGCTAAAAATAACAGCAAATAGTTTGAACAAGATAAGAATTTTATGTACATTGCACCTTTGTGGATGGTTCGACCAGCAGGTTAGCAACCAATTGTGAACGACTTTGGTAATTTTTAGAAGCATAAGACGTTTTGTGAAAGGTGTTAATAATCTTCCCGAGCTCGATTTTAAACTTTGCACATAGAACCATGAAACTTGTTAGATTCTGAAAACGATTTATCTCAATGTTAATACCATATGGAAAATAAAAAAATAAATGTCATTTTGTTTCAAACATTAAATAATTTTATGCGAGCTGTTTGCGCGCAATATGAGATTGGGTGAAAAGTATGGTAATTACGGTATTTTATGTCGGTATGTAAACATTGAATAACTTTGAGAAGAAAAGTGATGTATTTTTATTCAGTTTGATTCCTTACAAATTTTGTGGATTAGTTTTTGGAAACAACATAAATTAGGTGGCATTTGCCCATACGTTTCGAGCATCTCGGGTGTTATAGCGTCGATTTCAGCACGAATGTTTGCCTTGAGCTATTCAAAAGTTTGAGGTTGGTTGGATAACTCCGCAAAAAGAAGTCCGGTAGGGTTAAATCAGGTGATCTGGGTGGCCAGTAAATGTCGCCTATTGTTGACACCAGACGTCCCGTCGTCGTTGCAGCAATGCAATTGTTGCGTTTGCAGTGTGGCATCTAGACCTTTCTCACGCATTTGCGGGCAGACATAAAGTGCCAACATCCACCGATATCGATTACCATCGACAGGTTTTGCCAAATCCCGGCCCAAACAGTTATTTGACATCTCATTTGATCTCCTATTGTCCCATGTTAAAAAAAATTCGATGCGAAACGACAAATAGTATTGTCAGATAGCGTTTACATACCGACATAAAAGATGGAGCACCCTGTAGTCTATATATATATTTGGGCACACATGTAAAATTTTAGTGTGATACAGTCACTTTTTTTTTGTTTTGAAAACCGATTTTTATTTACCTGTTGAGTATCATGTTAAACATGAAAAAACACATTTTCATTCTCTTATAAAACATTATTTTTAGAAACAAAAACAGCGAAAAAAGATCATGGAAAAATTGGATAAATATTATGAGTGTGCTTTTTCAGATCACACCTTGGCGTATTGGTTCCGAGAGTTTTGTAGTGTCCGAAACTAGACTGCCGATGAAGCTCGCAGCGACCGATTGGGTTACACATGACAACGTCAAAGAATTCAATGTGGCAGGCCGTCCAGAAAGTGAAGGAGCGCTGATGTCACAAGAATTAGTATTGAGGGCACACGCCATGCACTAAACAAGATTCTGCAGATGAAAATAGTTTCTGCCCCTGGATTCTGTGCCTCGTGCATACTTTGGACTCAGGAAATCTTACACGAAATGGGCTGCCAGACGACATTCTAGTGGAAATAGTTCTTGAGTTCGGACTGTTGGGCCAAGATGAAGAGGAGTGCAGCGAGCAAGGTGGATCAGTCAAGAGAAGGGCCTAGTCGCCATGGACCGAGTTAGTTGGAGACCTATATTTGAAACTGTAACGGACAATAGCCATCGGTTTTCTGGGATTTTTATGACTTTTCGTTCAAACGATGGCTCGTTATAATAAAAAAACAAAAATCAAAAAATGTTATTAATCTACCAAAAAGTAAGATGAAAAAATATAAAGTGCAGCAAAAGCTGAAGAGGAAACCAAGACTACGGGAGGCCTACTACTGGGCCTCTTGTCATTATGCGACATCCGTCCCGAAATAGTATAAGGTACAAGAGGTCAAACACGTGTCAAAAACAGTCAATCCACCGAACTGTCAAGTTCTTTCCCAATTGAAAAGTACTGGGTTTTAGTTAAGCGAAAATTCTCCGAAACTAAAAAGAAAGCAAATCGTACTGATGATTTCAAGAAAAGATGGAGAATCGTACCAACTGGCGTATCTAAGAGACACAGATAAAAATAGTTTGAAAATTTACATAAATTTTCATGCAATATTTTAGAGTACGCAATTGAATGGAAAGTTACTTTACATTTCTTCATTTTTCAGTTGAAATCAAAACTATCTAACTATCGTTCCAATTTAGTTTTACATCGATCTTTGTTTTTAATCAGATTTTCTATTCAAAGCAAAGTCTTGGCATTACATTCCTTTTGTGGAATTTGGCCTTTCTGATTCAACAGACTTCGCAGCCGATTCTTAGTGTACAGAATCATTGCATGGCTAGTACTATGGATCCTACTGACACTAAGAATCTTTCCAGGTCGGGGCTCGATCATACGACAACTGGCTTGTAAGACCTGCGTCCTATGCATTGAACCGCCAACCCGGGTAATTTTCTATTCAACTGATATCTATTTCATAGTATTATTGATTTACATATCGTGTACATTTCATTTTTTTTAACCTAACGGGGATACCGCAGAAAGTTCGTGAAACGAGGATTAACACCTTAATCGACTGTTTCTAATGTACATATAACTTAGACAGACTTTATGTTACAAAATTTTATGAATACATGAGCAATACTGAAATGTGTTACTTTTATTCTAGAAGCTATACACTATACATTGAAAACACAACTAGCAATCATTACCTAGCTATGTTACTGTTTCATAGCATATCATAATTATTGATCAGAAATTATTCCCTGATCGAGAAACTATCAATATTGTTTACATTCTATTGCAGGATTATTCATGCCATTTTTTACCAATGTAGTTTATTTCGTCATATTTTGGACATCGAGCATGATAATATAATGCAATGCAAGCCAATGCAATTGATGTTCATTCTTTTTTTATGTAATTGATCATATTTCATGCGACCTAAAACTAAAATTAACTGGTTCTTTCACGCCAGACTGAGTTTCATACACCGAAGGCAAAGAGTCGTTTGGTTCAAAAATAAAATGTGCACTCCTTATTGATACAAATTAGCAAAGATATTCACTTAATGGATTTTGAATCTTTTAACATAAATAAAGATAACCATAATAAATTATATAATTTGTATTCAATTTAGATTATGCGAAATCTGTACGGTATAAATTAAATCTCACATTGTCCAGAAGATTTTGCCCAGTCACAACACAAACAACCTGTTTTACTTCTGTCGTACGAAAGTCTCTCTTTCTCGATCACAATAATGATCACGCTAACAAGGAGAAAGAGGCAGTTTGTTCTCAATCTAATTTATGTCATATAGCGTTTCTCCGCGTGGTGTTAAGCTGTTATTAATGTATCTCTCCTTAGTGCCTGGCTGAGACCAAGTCAACCAATCGAACTCACGGAAATCTCAAATGGGTATCCCCTGGAATGTGCGCGGGTGTATGTATTGAAGCAGCGTATTTGATTTGGCTGATCGACTTGATCACCACAAGGTTTGTCCATGACCGGTCCGAGCCACGAACGATTGACGGATTAAGTCAGCAGTCCGCTAGGTTTTTCAGTGCCTAATTGGTTCGCATTATTTACCAAATACTGTTGAATCATTCTATTTATCCCTCCCATTCAGGTAACAAGAAGGAACATCTGGCCATCATCCGGAGTGGAGTATGCCGCCACTGATTATCTACGTGATCAAGCACAGGTTTCAAACTGTTTCATTGTTGGGATGAGCAGATCTCATCACAGGGTTGAATGAAAGTATCAGTTCAAGAAACCTTCAAAAAAGATCAAATTATCCCACACATTAAACCCTGGACATGACTTTTTGAACAGCATACGAGAAGTTCTTCGCCTTCTACCCATCCAGCTTCCTTTGATGCCACTGACTATGTTTCAGTGAGAAATTTCAAAACAACTCATCATTGTAAATGATTTTGATTTTTTTTCCCTTCACATGTATCCGAATTTATTTGTTTTTCTTCTAGCAAAACGCCATGGAGCCATCCAGCACCTGATCGGTGGTTGGTCTTCAGGCCTTGATCCATCTCATCCATGCGGGATAGCATCAGCACTATCATCATCAGGTATATAATCAAATTTGATGATTTTATTACTATTTCCTCCGGCAATGGTCGCACAACCTTTTGCTTCATACAACGAGCACTAATTTATCTTGGCAATGATTGAGCACTACGCTTGAATTCCTGCTGAGAATTTTTTGGAAATAAATGCACTCCCATGCCACACATGGAGGGATTGAAGGGAAGAGAAGACTTTATTCGCTTTTGCACTTGGCATAACACTTGTTAACTGCGTAACCCTTCTACATTTATTAACACTGTTCTAAATAAGATAACGACTAACAGATCAAACGGAAAAATAGTGCAATTGATTTGTGTTTTGGATATAATGTGAACTTTATACGCTTACAGCACTCTAAAATAGTATGAAAGAGTATTCGATAAACTTTAATTAACTGTATATTGTGAGTAATTAACCGACTTCGGTTTTCCGGCAGTTCCCGGGAAAGAAAAAGTGTAGCACCGGTGTAGTGTAATTGGCAAAAATGAACGATTTCAGTGCAAACTCCGCAACACCGGTGTAGTACTGTTGAAAAATAAAGATGTCTTAAATTTGTCTGAAAAAATGATCTAACAATACACCACTAGGTGGATTAAAACCTTTCTTTTATTGTTATGTGTTATTATTATTATAATTGTTATTTATTGATCGAGAATTTTCATTTTAGGACTCAAAAATGTGAGCACCTAAATCTACTCTTTGATAACCTGAAAAAATTTCATCTATCTGCCTGGTGGATTAAATGATATTTCTCACCAATTAACCATAGTCCTACGTTTATTTTGTATTTATCAAAACAATTCGTATCTTTTCCATACAGAAATGTTAAGTATTCAAATAAGAATTTGAATCGAGATTCAGTGCGCCAAATTTTATTTCTGATTCAAATCAGTTCGGCAACATGGAAAATGTGTATACATGTGTCTACATATCGATACTTAATGTTCTCGTACACGCAGAAAAATTCCGGTTGTTTAAAACAACAAAAAGATTAGTTGGCCGATCAAACAAAAAAAAACAGGTATATTACTGATTCAAATGCAATCTGTTTCTTTTTAACTAGAACATGGTTGTTTCAAACAAATGTTGATTGTTTCAAAACAACATTGGATGAACCAAACCAGAATTGTAATTGACACTACATCAACAACAAAACTCGTTAGATTTCACCGGAACTTATTTTGTTTGACAAATTTTTTTTTCTGCGTGAAGATGATTTGATCGACTTTAAAAGACTTGAATTGGCTCCTGTAGATTTTATATCAAATCTGCAGTATCAGTTTTGAGTTTTGATAACTGTCAAAAATTGCGTGCAGAACCCTAGTTTTGATGGCACAAAATATACGAAATAATAATTTTCCATTAAGTTGGGTTTCGATTATCATTATATTCTCGCTCTGAATTTAGCTAGTTAATGAGAAAATATATGCGAAATAAATAAGCAAAGTGAACGGTGGATTGGTACATGTTTTATAATCGAGTATTTGTGCGAATGTGTGAAACAAAGTACTATTATTCATTTTGATATTTTATAATCAAAACTGTGAACCAATCAAAGAGTCAGTTCCTTGAAATAAAAAATCAAATGCCATGGACACTTTGGGATTGCAATTCTATTGACTTGTTCCATCCATGCTCTGTTTCGGTGGTCCTAAGCCTGACTTATGACAGCATCCCTGGCGTTTTAAAATATTTGTTCTGTTCATCCATCATTACGTGGACGCGGGGCATTATTATATTCTCCATCATCATATAGTTATTAACATTTTTATGTTCTCAACCTTTCAAGACATAATTTGCTTTTCTTTTGGACCCTCTACGTTAGACTTTACGGTGCGGTAAACTGAAAGATCCAAGATCACAGACCGGACCGCCAGCTGAGCAAGATCAGGTTATCCACTGTCGAAGATTAGAAAGAACTGTTTGTTTGACTAAGTGCTCTTTCGTCGATGACCCATCATCAAAGCTGGATCTGTCCGAGCGATTGGAAGCGAATGGAGTAGCAGAGAACAAAATCGCTACTGCATTTGACCTACGCGTGTGGGGGCGGTTGAAAGGTGGTTTTATTGTTACCAACCGGATCTGACTCAAACCGCCCTGATATCTGAATCATTTGTATTTCAATAGATACGATCGCTATTACACAGACTGTGATATTACGGTTTGATATTTTATCAAATATCATTTATCGAAAGTCTGTTTGATGAATGAACGATTTATTTTTGAATTCCCAGATTTGATGCTTTCTAGAAACGTTCTAACTAAAGTTGCATGAGCATAAAGTATTTTATTTATTAAATATTAGATTTCATTGCATGATTAGGTAATGAAGGGGAGAACGGGGCTGGTTAGCCGAAAGGGCAGGCTAGCCAAGTGAATTTTATGAATAGACTGTTATGGTCAGTGACGACATCTGTAGTGATTTTGGTAGCGTATTTGGTCGCCCATGTACCGACGTAATTTCACGTGTTGTCGTTTGGACAGGAACACGTTTGTTCTTTTTTTTTGGCGCTGTTGATTAAATTTCTATTTTTGTGAAGTAATATGTATAATGCGAATAGATTTACATAATATTTCCAAAAATGTGGTATCGCTTCCGAACTCTACACAATGACATAATTGTTTCCAGTGTAACCGTACTCATGTTCTTTTGTAAATCGTGATTGTTCTCTAAAACATTCTTTGAGGTAGACTGACCGAATTTTGTACGGGGTTGGTTGGCTGAGTTGTAATTTGACGTATCGCAACGTGTACTTTGATATTTGTGAAATGTTCACCTTTTTTGAACGAAATTAGATATTATACTTTAAAATAATTGATTAGTAAAAGGAAAAATAAACATGAAAAATAGGTAATTAACATAAATTAAAACGATTAGCAAATGTAAATAAGCGATTAGAATCATTTAAAGTTAGAAATTGTTGAATGAAGAGATGGTTTCAATAGATTATGTATCAAATGCCATCTCAGCATTAAGAGTTCCTGATAGGATTCATCAAGTCTCACCCGAATGAGTACAGAGATTCTGGAAACACAATTCGGCAAACCAACCACGGTCTTCCCTATTGAATAAATAATTGTTCACATTTGGTAAACTAAATGCGAGCCGGAAATGATATACCTTATGATCAAAAAAGAACCGGAATTTTATTATAAAACGCAAAATTTCAATTTTTAATAAATTTCTTTATTATCGCCTTCAAAGTATTCTCCTCCTGCGGCGTCTGGGGAAGAGGAAAAAGTGACACGGGGCCATATCTGGAGAGTACGGTGCTTGGTTGATGATATTGGTTGAGTTTTTGGCCAAAAACTGTGACACAACCAACGCACACACGACACTGTTTTTGAAAGAAATTCAGCTTTTTTGGCACCGAACATCAGTTAAAATGTGTTCGGCTGATCCATAAGAGATGCCCAACAACACAGCAATTTCTCTAATCGGTACAGAACGATTTTGCAACACGATTTGCTTCGCCGATTCAATGTTTTCTTCAGTAACAGATGTTGTTGGGCGGCCAGGGATCTTATCATTATCCAAGCTTGTACGACCACCTTTGAAGCGTTTATACCACTCGTATGCCTGTGTTTTTCCTAGACACGATTCACCAAAGGCCTTTTCTAACATTTTCAACGTTTCGGAACACTTAAATCCATTTGCAACAGAAAATTTTATGCACGCACGTTGTTCTAAATTTTCATCCATTATAAAAATCGCCACCCGAAAATTTTTCAACTTCTTTGTATAGACGCCAAACAAAAACTAATCGTACGATATGCGTCAAAATTTGACAGAATGTGTATAAAAGTGTTGCCAACGTTGAGAGAATAAAAGTTTACCGATTGGAAGGGCGCGGGTATTTTAAAATGAAAATTCCGGTTCTTTGTTGATCATAAGGTATATTAGGGGAGAGTGTTCGGTTAGCGGCACCCTTTTATTTTAAAGTTATAACTTCTGACTAAGTGCACACTATTTATTTATTTATTTATTTGGGAGCAGGGAAAAGCCCGCTGGAGCTGAAATTTACAATCTCTCTCTCCAGCAGGCATAAAACCTCCTCATCTTTTTATATCAACAGATTACAAAGATCCAACAGATATACTGCTTAATACTAAGGGCTTAAAGTAAAATTATTCCCGGCGAGGGTCAAGAGTGACTGGCCGGTGACGTTGAGGGCCGCATCCTGCTGTCCGTGAGGGTCCGCGGGAAAACCCCCAAGTCACAAACACTCGGCGGGTGTCCGGCATGCTGGACATCAAAGAGGGTGGCCCTCGGAGAGTGGGAATGCAGGAAAAAAGGAGAGAAAAAGAGAGAAGTGAATATTGTAGTAAATGGAATTACGAAGGGGTTCGAAGGGGTGGAAGGGGGGGGGGGCGTTTCGAAAGAAGTATAAAGCGGCAAAAGATCTAGTTAATTGTCACAAAAGATGGTGAAAAGATGAAGAGGGGGGGATGCAAAAAGTATTAGTAACATCATAAAGATCTAGTTAGTTCCAAAGAAGATGGTGGACAGCCGGGGAATCGAGAGAGTCGAGCGGATGTTAGAAACAAACCTAATGGTGAATATTATTCTTGGTTGCGTAATCGATAGAGAATGGAAGTAGGCTTACTGAGGGAGCACTAAACTAAACTTGTGGATTAGATACTAAATCACCCTAATGCTAAATCTAGAATTTAAGTATTGGAGTTGGAAGGACTGTTTGAGATTGTGTTTAAAAAAAATTGTTTTATGGTATTGCGAGACAGGGTAAAATCAAATACATGAGCACATCGATTGAATAGACGACACATACTGGAGAAAGGTTTATGATAGCCATAATTAGTGCGAGCGGTTTGAATTCTCAGGAATTGATGAGATCGAAGATTTCGAAAATGAATATTTAAATTCAGTTTGCCTAACAATTCGGGGCAATCAATTTTAGATTGTAACAGATCTGACACGAATATTGCCCTGGAGAGATCTCGGCGATCAGATAACAGGTGTAGATCGATCAGTTTACAGCGTTCCTGATAGCTTGGGAGGTTGTTGGGATCTCTCCAAGGAAGACTACGAAGAGCAAAGCGAAGAAATTTACGCTGAATAGCTTCGATGCGATTGATGTCCAGTTGATAATAGGGGGCCCAGACGACAGAAGCGTATTCTAGGATAGAACGAACCAGTGCGCAATATAGTGATTTTAAGCAATATATGCTTTTAAAGTTCTTTGTGACTCGAAAAATAAAACCAAGTGTCTTGGAAGCCTTAGAGATAATATACTCGACGTGATGCTTGAAACTAAGTTTAGAGTCCAAAAGAACTCCCAGGTCTTTTACAGTCGATTCTCGCTTGAGGATAGTTCCGGAAATAGTATAGTTAAATACTATCGTTGTGCGTTTGCGAGTAAAAGAGATCACGGAACATTTAGATGGGTTTAATACCATTCTATTGAGGTCGCACCAGTTGGAGAAAATATCCAACTGTTTTTGCAGGAATCTGGCATCTTCGTGATCTTTAATAAGATGGAACAATTTAAAATCGTCGGCGAAAGATAATTTCAAGCATTGCATCGAATGGTTCAAATCGTTCAGATAAAGTAAGAATAAAAAGGGTCCAAGATGACTGCCTTGAGGTACACCCGAGTTAGCTCGAAAAGGTTCAGCTGTACATGCGGATATATATACATGAATGGAAAGCTAAAGTACCTAGCTAACAACTGATTAAGCAACTAAGTTGATTTATTTGATTGAGAAAACTTTTTCATGAATTTAGTAAAGAAATAAATTTTGCTAATAGTACTGTTGTTGTACCGTTGAATTCCACTATGTTATATCACGTCATTACACTCTCACAAAGTCACTATTTTCACAGTCACTATTTTTTCGAAGGTGTATCAAACGTTATAATACAGATACGTATTTCGGAATGCTATTTGCATCCTTCCTCAGTGTATCGGTTTTATAAGTTTATTGAAAGAATGCTGCAATGAAGTTCCTTTTATACAAACTTAAGTAGGTAGAAACGTAAGTAGGTAAACCACAAAATGAAAGGTAAAAACAGGTAACAGAAAACTGGAAGAGTTAAGTGTTTTCTATGTTTGTTTTTATCTTGGATATGGGTAGTAACTGGAAAAGCCAAGAAGATCTATTCCCTTGGTCTCGGTTTAATAAAGAGATGGAGTTATTTTTGAAAATTTCTAAACTTTCTGCTGAATCTAATTTCCATGGATTGGAAATTTGTCTTAAGATTTTTATGTCATTAGTAGAGAGTTCATGATCTTCAAAAAAGGCATGTTCCTAATCAATCGGTCATCTCAGAATTTTACCAACGAACAAACAAAACTTCTCAATCTTGGGTTATTATAGACGTAGAAACAGGCCTAAATAACTGTAATCTTTCTTTTTCTCAAATTAATGATGCCAGAACTATTGTAGCTGATATCATTAAAAATACCTCACTGAAAAATCAACAAAATATGGGTGATAAAGAAATAGTGAAACAATTGCGGGAAAAGCCTGTATTTTATGTTAAGGCTGATAAGGGAAACAAAGTGGTAATTATGGACAAAGAAGATTATGATAATCTGATAATTAAAAAAAAAAAATCAATGACGGCCCTTATAGGAAACAAAGAGCCGACCCCCTTCCAGATATTATTAAAAAAGTAGATAAAACTCTTCATGAATGCAACCCAAACTTCGATATCAATCTCAGTAGTCTCAAAGTTTCTAACCCTTCTTTATCCAAAATAAAAGGACTACCAAAGGTTCATAAACCTGGTAACGAAATAAGGGAAATCATTTCTTCAGTAGGGGCCCCAACTCAAAAAATATCCAAATGGCTAGTAAAAGAATTCCAATCTATGCCAAAAAAATTCTTCAGTAAATCAGTTCCTAACACACAGACATTCGTTACTCAACTTCAGAATTCAGGCGATATCAAAGATGACGAAATGATCTTTCGATGTAACCGCCTTATTCCCAAGTGTCCCAGTGAAGGACTCAATCAATCTGTTGGAAGATTGGTTACTTCAACAAAATAGTAGTAGTTTATGGAAATGCAAAGTACGGTCTTATCTTACTCTAACCCGGCTTTGTATGGATGTAAATTATTTCAAATTCAGAGGGGAATTTTATAAACAATTACAAGGGGCACCAATGGGCAATCCACTCTCCCCGTTTTTATGTGAATTATTCATGGCAAACCTTGAAGAACTATAACTATAAATAAGCAGGGATTATTACCTAATCGCTGGTGGAGATACGTAGATGATATATTTTGCATCATCAAACGCAACGATTTATCGAACTTTTTAGAAATAATTAATAATTTACATAAAAATATTAAATTCACCTATGAGGAAGAGAAAGACAACAGTTTACCTTTCTTGGATATTCTTATTGTCCGGGAGGCAAAATCCTTACCTTTCGAAATATATAGGAAGCCAACCAATACGGACCGTGTCATACCAAATACTTCTAATCATCCCCATCAACACAAAATGGCAGCATTCCACAATATGATTCACAGAATGCTATCCTTGCCCCTTAGAAAAGATGCTGCGATAAAAGAGAAAAACTTTATTTTCGAAATTGGAAAGTTCAATGGATATCCAGAGCATACAATTCAAACCATCTTCGATAAAAAATTAAGACTGTTGAAAAAACAATCACTTACAACTTTGACCCCCCCCTTCTGAAAATTTTAAAAGAATATCAGTGGACTTCAATCAAAACATTTCACACCCACTAAAATCAAAACTAAGAAAATTTGGTTTAGATTTAGTGTTCAGCAGTATGAACTACCAATTGAAAACTCTACTAGGTTCTACAAAAGATCCTACAGAGAATTTGAAAAAGTCTGGGGTATACAAAATCTCGTGTCCTCATTGCGATAAAATATACATCGGACAAACAAAGAGAACACTGGACATTCGTTTCAAGGAACATATCTCAGAAATAGCGAAAGCGTCCAAAGAATTGGAAAAGGGACTACCACATCACTTCAAGTCAAAAGTAGCAGAACATGCCTTTTTTGAAGATCATGAACTCTCTACTAATGACATAAAAATCTTAAGACAAATTTCCAATCCATGGAAATTAGATTCAGCAGAAAGTTTAGAAATTTTCAAAAATAACTCCATCTCTTTATTAAACCGAGACCAAGGGAATAGATCTTCTTGGCTTTTCCAGTTACTACCCATATCCAAGATAAAAACAAACATAGAAAAACACTTAACTCTTCCAGTGTTCTGTTACCTGTTTTTACCTTTCATTTTGTGGTTTACCTACTTACGTTTCTACCTACTTAAGTTTGTATAAAAGGAACTTCATTGCAGCATTCTTTCAATAAACTTATAAAACCGATACACTGAAGAAGGATGCAAATAGCATTCCGAAATACGTATCTGTATTATAACGTTTGATACACCTTCGAAAAAATAGTGACTGTGAAAATAGTGACTTTGTGAGAGTGTAATGACGTGATATAACATAGTGGAATTCAACGGTACGGTACAACTGGGACGCATAGCAATACTCCAGGCACTCAAGCAATAGTTTCGGACAAATCTTCCATTCCGGTGTTATAACTAACTGTATGAGAAAATATCAACACAATGAAACACATTGTGTGAGAAACCGTCGTGGGCAGAATGTGACAACTTCTCGTAACTTTACTTTTGCCGGTTCGGACAGTAAATGGCAAACGACCTTTGCCTTTACTTTCTGACATATCAGAGACTCGGATAACTCGTATCGCTAAGATGCCTAAGTTCGACTCCTCTGGTAGAAGGTAAAAGTTTAGATACGAGAAGCCTTCTGCTTACTTAAATGACCCTTGTCACGTCTCACTTTTCCGCACTTTATTCTTCACATCCTTGCTCTTCCTTGAGTACTATGGCTCTATGATTTCATATTCTTTCTCCTCTTATAATCTCTAGTTAGTTTGATATCGTTAAAAAACCGAAAAAAGCTAAAAATAAAAAAAACAATTGAAATAGAATATAAGTAAAGACTCCAATTATTCAAAGAAAAAACGACAATTAGTCTTTTCGGAGGCATTTTGGAGAAAAGTCTTCATTGCCTGATGGTGACTTCGCCTTGGCTCTCTTGGCCGATAATTTGGATGATGGTGCCTTTGGTGTTGATTTGGCCGGCCTTCCACCGGCTTCACGGCATTGAATACGTTACTGCAGTCGAATTTATTGGCTTCTGATCGGCTGGCATTAATGGCATTCGACATGACAGTTAATTTTCCTCGACTTTGACGATTTGTTTGAAGTCGCCATGGCTAACAGAACCAGAGAACCAAAGTTTTTACTTATATGACGGATGTTTTGAAGTTGTCAATTTGTCCACGTGTTGCATATCACCAGAGATGCCAGTTTAGCTAGCAAAAACAATAAGATCGCACCAATTTTAAAAAGTCTGTAAATTCTGACTGTAAAGGTTTGCAGGTTAACTACGAAATTTGATAATTTACAGACGAATTTGCAGATTTGGCACCTCTGCATATCACTGTCAATTTTTCACGATTTGCACCTTGGGGTGCCGGTGACCGAAATCGGTAGACATTTTGAAAATTACTACAAAAAACTTTGGTTGCGAAAATTTTGATAGCATTCGGTATTAAATCACGAAATAGACCGATTTCACTTCATAAATATTCGATCCACTTACCTTTCCAATTGATGCTCTTATGCACTTATGATACTATAAAAAAAATTAAGAAAAATCTTTCTCAATACAAGTAGGTTTAGAATTTTCCCTACACAAAAACACCCAATTTAAATCTTAATAATTTAATTTTAACTCATATTCCAATAAATAGTTATTTTTCTTCCTGATTTACATGGTAGCGATCATTTACCAATCATCATCTCAATTAGCAGTAACAAAGGCATTGCTAATTCAGTTAATATTCCATATGATTTGACAAAAAATATTGACTGGATTAAATACCAAAGTAATATTTCAAGTGTCTTAACTTCAATGGAAGAGCTTCCCCCACTTGAAGAATATGACTTCCTCGTTTGTTCGATTCTGGAGGCCGCAGAACAAGCCCAAACCAAACGATTTCTTGGTCCATCGTCTAACAGAAGACCTCCAAATCCTTGGTGGGACAAAGAGTGCTCAGATGCTAAACACGCGAAACAAAATGCTTTCAAGACGTTTTTAAAACGAGGAGGAGGAACTCCTCAGAATTTTGAAAAATTCTTGGTTTTAGAAACCAAGTACAAGAGCATACTTCGAGCCAAAAAATGTAGCTATTGGAGACATTTTGTCGAAGGTTTGTCAAGAGATACCTCAATGAGCACTCTTTGGAACACGGCCAGACGAATGAGGAATCGTAACGTAGGAAATGAGAGTGAGGAGTACTCGAATCGATGGATATTTGATTTTGCGAGGAAAGTTTGTCCAGATTCCGTTCCTACGCATAGCATTGTTAGGGAGTCTTCTTCAAATGATGATTCCATTGATAGCCCCTTTTCAATGATGGAATTTTCCATAGCACTCATGTCTTGTAACAATAACGCTCCTGGATTGGACAGAATTAAATTCAACTTGGTGAAGAATCTGCCCGACCTCGCAAAAAGACGTTTGTTGGAATTGTTCAACAAGTTTCTTGAGCAAAATATTGTTCCACCTGACTGGAGACAAGTGAAAGTTATCGCCATTCAAAAGCCGGGGAAACCAGCTTCCAATCACAACTCATATAGACCCATTGCGATGTTGTCCTGCATCAGAAAATTGTTCGAAAAAATTATTCTACGACGTCTCGACACTTGGGTCGAGACGAACGGTTTGTTGTCAGATACTCAGTTTGGCTTCCGTAGAAATAAAGGGACGAATGATTGCCTTGCATTACTTTCGTCTGACATCCAAATTGCCTTCGCTCAAAAGCAACAAATGGCATCTGTATTTTTAGACATTAAAGGAGCATTTGATTCAGTTTCCATTGATGTTCTTTCAGACAAGCTCCACCAACATGGACTTCCAGCGGTTATAAATAATTATTTGCACAACCTTTTGTCAGAGAAGTGCATGTATTTTTCACATGGCGATTTGGCAACATTCAGAATTAGCTACATGGGTCTCCCGCAAGGCTCATGCCTCAGTCCGCTCCTCTATAATTTTTACGTGAATGACATTGACAGCTGTCTAGTATCCCCATGTACACTAAGACAATTGGCAGATGATGGCGTGGTTTCAGTTACTGGATCCAAAGCTATTGATCTGCAAAAACCATTGCAAGATACCTTAGATAAATTGTCCGTTTGGGCTGTTCATCTTGGTATCGAATTCTCTGCGGAGAAAACAGAGCTGGTCGTCTTTTCAAAAAAGCATGATCCCGCGCAACTTCAGCTTCATATGATGGGAAGAATAATCGAACAGGTTTTGACTTTCAAATACCTCGGGGTGTGGTTTGATTCCAAATGCACGTGGGGAGGACACATTAGGTATCTGATAACGAAATGCCAACAAAGAGTAAATTTTCTTCGAACAATAACAGGGTCTTGGTGGGGTGCTCATCCGCAAGATCTAATAAAATTGTATCAGACAACGATACTTTCAGTGATGGAATATGGATGCGTTTGTTTTCGTTCCGCTGCAAATTCTCATATTATCAAACTTGAGCGAATTCAGTACCGTTGTTTGCGAATTGCTTTAGGCTGCATGCATTCGACACATACAATGAGTCTTGAAGTTCTGGCGGGAGTTCTTCCATTAAAAGATCGATTTTGGGAGCTTTCATCACGCCTGCTAATAAGATGTGATGTGCTGAATCCCATGGTAATTAATAATTTCGAACGACTAGTCGAGCTTCGATCTCAAACAAAATTCATGACAGTATATTTTAACCATATGTCACAGGAAATCAACCCTTCAAGATATATTCCTATCCGTGTCAGCCTCCTAAATGTACCTGACTCAACTTTATTTTTCGACACATCCATGCAGCGCGAAGTGCGTGGAATCCCGGACCACCTACGCTCTATGGAAATCCCAAAAATATTTTCAAGTAAGTTCAGGCATATTAACTCTGAGAAAATGTTTTACACGGACGGATCGCGAATGGAAGAAGCGACAGGGTTTGGTATGTTCAACAATAATGTTTCGGCCTCATTCAAGCTTCAAGAACCTGCATCTGTTTATATAGCAGAGTTAGCAGCAGTTCATTATAGCTTGAATGTAATCGTCACATTATCTCCAAACCATTATTTCCTCTTCACAGATAGTCTGAGTGCAATTGAAGCCTTTCGCTCAAACGCTGCTGGCAAAAATGAACCGTTTTTCTTGGGTAAAATAAAACAGTGTCTGAACGACATATTGAATAATAATTATCTAATCACAATAGTTTGGGTTCCGGCTCATTGCTCCATTCCAGGCAATGAAAGAGCCGATATTTTAGCCAAACGTGGTGCTATTGAGGGTGAAATTTATGAGAGACCGATTGCTTTCAACGAATTCTATAGCGCGTCTCGCCAAAGAACACTTGCCAGCTGGCAAGCTTCTTGGGATAAAGATGATCTGGGTCGGTGGATGCACTCAATTATTCCTAAAATATCGACAAAGGCATGGTTCAGGGGACTGGATGTGAGTAGAGATTTCATTCGTGTGATGTCCAGACTCATGTCCAATCACTACACGTTAGATGCACATCTCCTTCGAATTGGACTTTCCGAGACTAATCATTGTGCTTGCGGCGAAGGTTACCGCGATATTGACCATGTTGTTTGGACATGCGTGGAGTTTCGTGATGTCAGATCTCAACTAATAAATTCCTTGCGTACCCAAGGTAGACTATCCAATGTCCCAGTTCGCGACATTCTTGCTTGTCGTGACCTTCCATACATGAAACTTCTTTATCATTTCATTAAATCCATTGGAGTTCCAATTTAAATTTTATTTTATGTTAAACTGTTTTCTCTTCCATGAGTTCAACCAATAGCCAACTATAGGATATTGAATATAAGTGGTGAACTGATACAAACAATCCTGAAATAGTTATAAGATCATGTACAAAATAAATGTATTTTATTTAATGTAATTAAAATAGCAACTCGCTTGATAAAAACAGTGTTTAGATTAACTAATGAGTGCCAACATACTAATATGATATTCGAAATGTATTAGGTTTAAACTACTATGTATTGTGGATGCCACGGCGAAGAAAAACTTATGTATATTGCCTATGAAATAAACGTATTTATGAAAAAAAAAAAAAAATAGTTATTTAAAAAAAAAAAAGAAAAAACTTCTGTGTTGATTTTCACGTAATTAAAATTTGTTTTGAGCGCAGCACAAGCGTCTGTTTGCTTCGGTATTCGGCACAAAAAGAACGTGCTGCTATTACACACACATGTCATTTGTCGGAATGATATTATCCGCTTTCTGTCAAAAGTTACGGTGGGGTGTCGGCAACCGTACACTGTCGGTAACCGAACACCTTCCCCTATCTAAAAAAAAGTCAAGCGTGAATTGGAAAATTCGTTGAATTTTTACAAACACGTTTATCACTTTTAAAAAAATATGCACATTCCTATAACTTGTCAAGAAATTCCATCTTATAACACCAATGATGCGGAGCCGATCTCCATATTTAATCCCATAAATTCACCAAAAACCGATTCAATACAGCGCTAATCCTCCAAACGTCCTCGACATAATTCGGCGTGGAAAGTTTGACACTTAACTGCTGGACCTCCGAGAAGCTGATTCTGTCTGGTCAGCATCAAGTTCCGCCATAATGCTTCCAAATCTGTTTGCAAATTAACATTTTGACACTTCCCCGCGGGCTACGACTGTTCCAACCTTTGGATGTTAGCGTTTCGACAAAGGTCGCTGTAGCTCGATTTTCAAATGATGTGGAGACGTGAAAAGATTCACTGAGCTTTTATCCGCAGGCAAAGCTTATGTATATGATAATATGACATTTTTATGGCACCAATCACAAAGACGAACCCGCACTGTCATAAAAATATAAAATTATTATGAAAAAAAAACATACCATCAAAACTCATCATATGCCAAACAGGATAGTCAGCAGGGAAAGAGTACAATCATCCACTTGTCAGCTGATGTGTTATCGCATTAATTCCAAACCTATTCAACCGCGATTTAAATCGTATGGAAATTGGTCGTACGGCGCGAAATATGTTTCCACTTTGTACGATAAGACCGAAGACTCCGTTGAAACGAGATTGATAACGACTACAAGAAAAAAATTACCGTAACTTGAGCAACGAAATTTACCTAATTCTTTTGTCAAGTATATCTTAGCTCTAGCCGGTTCTTTCAAAAACAAAAGTATTTACCCGGTTTTTGCATTCGAAGTTAAACGATTCTTGCATTACAAAATCCGTGTTTTTGCTCTCAATGTTTTTATCCGGTAAAAAAATCGACATCATAGCAGTAGAATAATGAATTCTTGTAATTCAACGTAACAAAAATCCGATCGTACACATGGAACTTCCAGAGCTCTGACTAAAGGATGGATGAAATATTAATTCCCAAGTGATCAAAAGATTGAATAGAAGGGAAGAAGTCCGGTTCTCGGGCTGGTTTTTAAGTAATCATTTACCTCCTAGCAACTTGAAAGTACCGAACAAGTTCAGTGAGTACTTTTAACTAGCAAGAAAATGCTATATGCTTCCAAGTTACCAAAAGTTTCACTTGTACTTTTACACAGCAAGACGATCGAGAAATATTTAATGAATTTTTTCAGATGTGAACCTATGTTGTATGAGTATGATTACATTATATGTCCTTTTGGTATGAATATCAACACAATACACTACAATTAAAAACAAACTTTGATATGGTTCTCTGAACGGTTAACGATTTCATACAAACGCAAAACAGAATCCATAACTACTGAATTAATATTGCTATTTAGAATTTTACAAAACTTCATATGAAATATATGGTAGATAATGATGCAAAATATTAACAAATTTATCTATGGTTGAGTCATGAATCAATCATGTTGAATTGTTCATTGAAGCGGAACTACATCCATCAGTGACAACCTGTGTATGAATTTGTACATTCCTCAACTTTGAAAAAAAAGCAATCCACTCTCATTCTTATCGATCAATAGATCTGAAATGTTAGTTAATTACAGATTAAATGTATAATCAAGATCTCATCTAGTAGATAAAAATCAATTTGGTTGTCTCCTCGGCATCGTGGGACGTCCAAGTGAGAAGCCAGAATAGCCGACCGGCAGCCTCACACCGATTTATTCAATGACGATATTCGAACCCAGCCAACCAGAGACGATTGATTCGAAATATTGTACCCAAACCATACACACCTTTCGTTAGGAGGCAAGTTATACCTACACATATACCCAACACCTTCTCCAAATTCAGCTGACTCTGCTATATAGCTTAAAAGTGATAGTTATCCCTGTAGTGGAAGAACAGGTCGGAAAAGATGTGGAACAATAATGAATGGGAAAGAATTCCAATTCGAGCGTTGCTGCCCGATTGAGGAAGGGAAGTGATGAATAATTTGTTTTATTAAGTTATTAGTAGGTTATGGATTGATCAGAAGTAGAAATTTGTTACCTCTGATGAGAGCAATTCAAACAAGTTGTTAACTTCGAAGTTGGTTCGGTTCCCACGATCGGAAAATATTTGTCTTTGATAGACCTAATTAAACATTTTCAACATTCTTCAACTTTTTCCGTGTTATTTATATAAACAACTTCACACAAGAAGCGAATAACTGGACGTTTTTTTGTAATGAAGAAAAACTTCAAATAAAATGATTAGAATTGAAACTGTATACCATACTATAGACTAACAGCGTATCTAGAAGAAAGTTCTTAATATTGCTTTCCGGAATGAGATCTGATCATTAGATTGAATGTTATGTTCTAGTTTGAGACCTGTGCTTCACTTTATTGATCATCATCTAATACCGCATCCATACTTTAAATTTCGCTATATGAATTATGAATTCCTACCAGCATCAAATATTAGGAGTTATAATAGATACGACAATAAAATTCGACATTGGTCACTAACTAATTACGCGATTCAATAATTATGCATCATCACTAACACGTAATTTATCGGTTTCTCTTCCAGATTGGCAGAAAATGTTTACTATAATAAATCTCATAAGGGGGCCAAGCATATGCCACCTCAATAACTACATCAACGAATTTAGTCATAATAATAACAAACATCAATACTGAGGCCACATCTTCATCGTGATGGGTTCGCATTCCGTATTCCGGGCGCGGGAAGGTTTGTGAATGTTTTGACCACCCAACAAGCAGTAAATCAAAAAATTATCAACATAAAAACACATGTGTATTAATAAGATGACCATCCGGGCACGGTTAGCGGACCTGTGGCTCACCCTCGATGTTGAACCTTTCGGTGGAAGTTTCAGAGCAACAAGGTACGAATGATAGAAAGGAAAAAACGTTTGTGTGTTCTGCGCGCATAGCCATACAGCGTTAGGCTCATTACCAATTTTATGGTTCAGACCAATAGCAGTGGTAGCAGCGGCGGCGGCAACTGATGGGAAGATTATGAGGAAAGGATGGGTTGTTTCAGAGCCTCATCCCAAAAAAATGACGATGGGAATGCCGTCAGAGCCCGTCTTCATCAGCGGCATCAATCTCCGGCAAACAAGCCACCCCTCGGACGTATCTGGTTGAACCGAACCAAATTATGTGATTATGCTCGAAAATCCACATTTGCATTCAGGGAGGGGTCGAACTGGAGGACTGAATGACGTTATTTTGCAGGAAATTTCAGGAGTTCGGAAAAGGTTAATCGAATCGGGTTCATCTAATTTATAGCGGTGGCCGAAAGACATTTTTACGATTTGAAACGGATTTTAGTGTACACTTAAAAAGGTGCTCAGAACTCCCACGAAGCTGAAGTATAGTGGAGCCTTGGTCCTGAACCCAATATTCCATCATAAATCATTAGTGAAAAACGAGATGAACATAACCGCACAGCGCCAGCGGCGTTCTCACAAGAATTCCAACCGAGCATAACGAAAGCAGAACCAACAGAGAATGAAAGATGATCATGTAATTATCGAAGTTTTTCAATCGATTTTTAACTGACATGAGCATGAAAACATACCGACATAAAATTTGGAGAGTAGCCTGAAATGGTTGGGGCTTAGGTATTGTTGAATGGGAAGAAACAAAACAAAAGTGCATGATTCGAGATGGGCTTTTTATTCGTTTCTAACTTGTACTGAAAAAAAGATTCTCTTTGATGCAGGCTAATTTGTTTATAATGAGTTGGTTAATCGATTCGTTAAAGAATCAAGAATGACTACTTGACTCGAGATGCTGATGATCGCTAAACAGGCTAATCAGCGAATATGGGTGGTCCCGTAAACCATCGAAATGCGCGATGTTTCGGGCAGGAAAGAAGAGAATAGAAGTCATACTTACTCACCTAAGCAAACCGGGCAGCACTGACCGTGCTTCAGGGTTAGCGGATTCGAGCACGGTGTGTAGCACTTTATTCGCGATCGTGTAATTACTCCTGAGACGCACTTGAAATGGTCACACGGGTCACCAGGATCAGTCCATTCTGTACCACTGTCTATCATTCGACCTTCATGCATGCACCCTGCAAATAGAATAACATTTTTAAACATTTAGAGTAATAGTAAATGTTAATAGATACAATATAGTATTATAAGGCTAAGGCCGATTCAGATGGCACCGGGAACACATGAAAAGCCTTATTCACAATCGTTATCTTAGAGCAGCGAAATTAACATAGCCCGTAGTATAAAATTTGGTATTACATTCCTGTAGTGAAATTTGACCTCCTGTTTCAACAGACTTCGCAGCCGATTCAGAGTGTACAGAAACATTGCATGGCTGGTGCTACGATTCTACTGACACTACGAATCCTTCCCGGTCGGGGCTCGAATATACGACAACTGGATTGTGAGACCAGTGCCTCATGAATTGAACCGCCAACCCGGGACATGGTCCGTTGAAAATGACACAACTTAAAGCCAGTGTTGGTAGGAGAGATGAACAGCTACCTGTAAAATCTCGAAAGAGCAAATTATGCAACGTTAATCAAGTTAAACTAATGCACGGGTAAAAATCTACTGCCGGTACCATGATAAGGAAATTAATAAAGTCATGAAACGTGTCTTCTCATGAGATTATATCTATTACTAGCTGAATAACCCGGCGTTGCTCGGAAATATTTCGTGAAGGCAGGGCCGAAAAAAAATCTCGAAATTGTCCTGCTTAGTGAAATACTCTGACTGTAGTGAAACATAACTTAGACGGAAACCCGATTGAACACTACTCCGTTCGTGTTCAGATTGCGAATGATCAGTGTCCCATCTCAGATCTCATAATAATCATAATTTTCATGGTATTCTCGACAAATTGTATCAGTTTTATATCTGATCTCTTTTGTTAGAAACATATAAAACACCTTTCTCTCTATAAATACTTTCTTAGTAACCTCAGAGTTTCATATGTATCACAATTTTCGTCACAATCGATCTACAATACCTTTGGCTTCCATGGATATAATCACTTGCTACTCCCTCCTCTTTATAAAAATTATATGACATCATGAATTGTTCAAAATTTTCCCTCTGATAATGATTATTTTATAACGAAAGGTTGTTTAACATCATAACTACATTCGTACTATAAAATAACATTTTTATATAATTTTTTTTTACCCAGGTTTTAACCATTTTGGTCGTTCATAGGAAAGGAAAGCATATAGAATAGCGATTCAGTTAATACAAATGTTGTTGTAAACTTATTTCCACCACCAGTCGACAGTTTTCTCAATTTACATAACAAATGCACATTGATTGTATGATATCGTCAATTCAGGTTAATGTTGAGAATACTTATTCCCCCTTTCTTTTGTATATTTTTGTGAGTCTCACTTAGTTGCTAGAAATATGCTGTACTCGTAAACGCCGATCAATTTTTCCTTACACTTTCCATGTTCGGGACACTTGCTACACTCTCTCACCCTCAAAATAACCTTCTAATCTATTTAGATTTAACTTCCTTTTTGTCAGTGAATTTACTACAAATTTCCTCCACGATTACCTTTAGTAGTGTAGAAAGTATCTGTGCTTTTCGAAAAATATCGATTCCCGCCTTTGGTACATGTGCCAAACTTGGTGGCGAATCGTTTAGTTGTTTCGTTGTTATGCTCAGACTTAAATACACTCGCGTTCATAGACAGATAAAGATTATTTTTCTTTAGTTTTTTGAATTTCCCGGCAAAAAGGATCCAGATCCTTTGAAATTATTTAAAGAAAAGTGTGTTGCACTCGAATTAACAACAACAATACTATCTGCTACGACCTTAAAATTCTTGCCACTCTCTTGTTTTACAAAAAATGGGGGATGAAAATTTATTTTCAAAAACCTCTCATTCTAGTCTAAATGTCAATTCTTTTTAAATTTTGTAAATTTGTCATTGACCCTCTCCCCCTTGTTAAGGACACTTGCTACACATTTCCCCCCTGAAAATGTCCTAATGATCATCTCTGAAGAGCAAGAAGTATCTGTTCCAAATTTGATAGCAATCCGTTCAGTAATTCCGGAGTTGTGCCATTACAAACATTACATCCCATTTTAGAAGGACGTAGTACATCCACCCCACACGAATACCCTTATAATTATATTTAAGTTGTGCTAAAAGTATCTATGGTCTTCAAAAAGTATCGATTCTCGTCAAATTAAAAAAAATTTCATGGCCCCTGTTAAGGATACTTGCTACGATCCCTCCAACATAAAAATACACTTACAACTATCTCTGAAGATAAAAAGTAGCTATGCCAAGTGTGATAGCAATCCGTTCAGTGGTTTCGGAGTTATGCCGTTACATCCCCCTTTTTGAAGGCACCTCCTGTTAAAAACACTTACTACGCTCCCTTCCCCATTAAAATATCCTTATGACCATATCAGAAGAGCAAGAAATATCTGTGCCAAGTTTGGTGGCAATCCGTTCAGTAGTTTCGGAATTATGCCGTTTTAAACATGGTTAAACAAAACCCCTATTCAAAGGCACTTGCTACATCCACCCCCCATATAGTCATATCTAAGGTATGCAAAATGATTCTACGGTCTTCAAAACGTATCGATTTTTGTCAAGTTATATGAATTTTTCCATGACCCCCCCCCTTGTTTATGACACTTGCTACGCTCCCTCCCATATAAATATACTGCCTAAACCATCTCTGAAATACAAGAAGTACCTGAGCTAAGTTTGGTGGCAATTCGTTCAGTAGTTCCGAAGTTATCGCGTTACAAACATACAAACTTACATCCATTATATATATATATATATATATATATATATATATATATATATATATAGATTAATGATATGATGAGCAACATGATGTAAATCATGAAAATGTTTATGGGATTTGCTCTCAAAATCATCAGTAATAGACATGGTCTCATAAGAAGTAATGTTTCATGATGGTCATGATTTTTCAATCATGGTACCGGTGATGGATTCAAATTCGTGTGTGCACCAGCATTAGTGACCCAGAAATCAAATCCAACACATAAAAACTTGAACGACCTCAGATGAACATTTATTAGGTATATATTATCTATTACATGTTCTGATAAGAGTTAATTGTAATCTAGGACATACAGAACAGAAGGATTTTCTGAATAAGTTAATCAAAAAAAAAAACATCCTCAAGAAAAAATCGTCAATATATTGCTTAAATGAAAATTCTAGATAGGTTTAGGGGCTACATGAAGAAAGTAGAAAATTGCAGAAAAAAAATGATGTGTAGGTAAAATCCGAAAGTCGGATCCAAATAAAATTCCGAATACTTGAATCCGAATTTCATTTGGATCCGACTTTTGGAGACTTTTGGAGTGAAAGTTAAAAATTTTCATTTGAATTTCAATTAATTGTAAATCTTATTGTTTTTCACATAACATCCTGTAATTTCAGAGGAATTGGATCCAGATGAAAATCGACATATTTTGTAATACTTGGTTTTCAAGTTTTATTTTCGATATAAAATATAAACACATCAATTTTGTCTATACATACAATGTATACATTTTCCGCATAGCCCCAGTAATTACCTTGAACATTGCCTAGGACACCAAGCTAATAGATCTAACCGTTATCGATACATGTTTTTGAATATTTCCAAAGAAATCATGCTCAGGCCCTGCTTAATAATACTAACTAGAAGGAACTGATTATGCAAATTATCCTTTTTGGTCAAAGACTGTCGGAAAATTTAAGCCAAACTAAAATTTACAAACAAATACAATTGACCTTCGAATTCAAATGCAATTGCTTCGTAATGATCTACTAGAGTGCTTTATTAAAACCTGGCTGCATTGTTTATTCATTTGAAAATTTCCAAAAACTTCGTTTTAAATTAGTTTCTGAAGAATTCAATAAAAATAATACAATTTGTGTAGAAACAGCATGCGGTGCCGTAGAGTCTGTACCAGCATTATCACGACTTCTGAAGATAACCTTCGAGTTCGTTACAAGCTCCCCAGGCACTAGTATTAATAAGTGAACAATCAAGTGATAACAGTATGTCAACTCACCTATACATCTATCGCAGCATCTTCCTGGCGTCTTTTTGTTGTAGAAATAGCAATCATCCACTGCTGGACAACTTTCTTGCTCACACTCCACAAATCCGTTCTGAAAATAAAGCATGTGAAAAAAAAACAAACATTCAATTAGTTTACCAAACAACGTAATTAGTGCTTATTAATTGCGGAATTCATTCATCAAAGTTTTCCCATTCATAAACCCTGCCCATTGAGACCGCGATAAGCTCAGTTGTGGTCGTGATTTTTCGTCATACAGCACCCGGTAATCATGTAACGGGATACAAGTGCATATATTCCTGGTAGCAAGTTCTTATCAGTGCACGCTCTAAACTGACCATGCAACATACTTGTCTTCCCCTATCCGAATGGCAAGGCCACACTGCGAGGCTGTCACTAGGAGCATACTTAAACCTAATAACTTTTTTTTCTGTCTCAAAGCGGTTGCTGCGAAGGCAATTCTATTTTACAGTAAAGTTTGACCGTAATGTGGAGAGACATTAAACTTATGAAATTGTATGTCAATTTATCTCTTACTGTTCTTCAAGTCTAAAGCATTGAATTTCTTCAAGCATTGTTCCAAATTGCGTCTGAATGAGGTAGAATTTAAATTATTCTGATCATTCAACTTAAAATGACATTGTACTCAATATTCAAAGCTGATGAGAGTAACTAAATGGGACGTGATTGATTTTAGTAATAGAGATAGAGTTTTGATTTATCTTCGAACAGCTCGCAATCGTGACTGGAATTAAGTACACGCACGTTTGACTGGCAAACGTTCTTCCGAATGCATGCAAATTAGGTGTTAAAGCGTGTGTTCTATTTTGCTCTTGATTAAATTTTTCAGTTATGTAGCAGGGAAAGACGGAAATAGCACAAATCATCCGACCAGAAGCACTTTGAATCTCTATGCATTGATTTTTGAGAGTCGATTTGAAAATAATACCGGAACCCATGTTTACTCTAGTTCATTTTTGATTCATTCAACTATCTATGAACAGATAAATCTCCAATTACACGACTTAGCCGCATTGGTCTTGGATTCGAAAAGTTTCCTTTTATACTGATTTATCGCTAAAAACATTCAATCAGCTAAATTGCTCTCCAAAAATAATCCGTTACATGATTTCCAGGGCAGATGCAGACAAGCACTGTTGTCGAAATTTCCACATCCTCGGATTAGTAAACGGAAATGTCCCGTTGTGAACTTTCTACGCTTCGAATATCTGATGTCATATACCGGCTACAGCTCCACGTCCGAAGATTCCCATATATCACTGTAATATTTATTGCATCGCATTGGCTAACGTATCCTCAAAGATTAAAAAGACACACACATAGAAAAAAACAGCAATGAAAAACATCTGTCATTGTCGATGAAACACGACAATGAACGGAAAGCTTTATAACTCGTACACACAAGTTGATAATAATGTAAACCTTCTGACTTGATTTTTGAACGTCCGCCAAGAACAGTTTTTCAGGAAATTCTCTCGTTTTACAGCGTGAGCACTTGCACAAGTAGGATCACATGGTAGGATACTATATACGACGATAGATGGTTGAGAGTTCATAGTTTTGTGCTGCAAGTTTTTTTCGGCTCCTTAGTCCATTGGCAAGTTTAGTATGGTACAAGAAGAAATCTATTAAAGTGCTGTATGTATATGGAAATATTTTCGTTGCGCTATTCGTGCTTTTATACAGAACACGATATTTCAACTATAGCTCATATATACAAAAAGCTTGTGGTTTAGAATGCGAATTAATTTCTTTAAAATAATTTAGCAGCACGTTCGGGGTACAGATTATGAATTACGCGTAAATACTATCTGGAAATCTGTTTACTCAAAAGTCGATAGCAGAGATGGCATAATAAAAATTGTACCATAATTTTACACTTCTCGGAGCTTCAAAATATATGAAACCTTATATTTATGGGTAAGGAGCAGTCGTCAACATTCAATTATTTTTTATTAGTTTTTTTTCTGTTTGATTGTTTTGTTCGTTATCGTTCTTTCAATCTATTCTCCGTGTGTGTATTTCTTTTTACCTTTTTTTAAATATATAAAAAATAGGTATAGAATTCGCTCAAACTTTAGAAATGTTTTCCGAGGCCCGGAGGGCCGAATGTCATATACCAATCGATTCAGCTCGACGAACTGAACAAATGTCCGTGTGTGTGTGTGTGTCTGTATGTGTGTTGTCAACTAAGAGGTCGAGATCTCAGAGATGGATGAACTTTGATCAAACTAGTCGCAAATGAAAGGTCTACCTGTCACCCAGAACGCTATTGAATGGTTTTGAAATCGGATGCATACTTTTTGAATTATACGTTTTATTAGTTTTTTTTCAAGTTTTTTTCAAAATTTTTAGTTTTTTGACAGTATTTGTCACACTTGACCTTGAAAACAGAATATTTTTCTATACTTAGATTCCGTACGATAATAGCTATCCAACAAGCCATAGATTGTTAAAATCCGTTAACTTTTAACGGAAATATCGATATTTTTGTGTAAGTGACTTTTCCCCCTATTCCATCAGTAGAAATTTTGAGCACTGTATGACAAAGCAATGCTTGGAAGCAACGTGGAACACGATTTTTTATACTGACATACAATTGTTTCTAAGTACCAAAAAGACTGTGTACAGCATCCTATTTCAAGACATTGAAGAGTTGAAGCAATTCCATAATTATATTGATTTAAACTACTTACATCAATAAATGTTGGAAGAACATAACACCCATATACCATTCGAATCAGTTCGTCGAGATCAGCAACTGCTTGTGTGACAAATAACTTCACTCAATTTTCTCGGAAATGACTTAACCGTGTTCTACAAACACAGATTCATATGAAAAGTCGTATGCTTCCAAACAAGGTTCCTGAATTATGTTTGGGTCCGAATTCTGGTTCCGGAACTACAGGATGATATGCGAAACAAAATTGTAACTCCTTGTTGGCTGAACTCATTGTTCATTTGTAACTCAAATGAAAGGTCTTAAAATCCTATGAAAAATCTTTCTTTTTAGTCAGACCCGACTTCCGGTTCAGGAGATACAGGGTGGTATAAATTTGGTATAAAAATGTCTATTTCATATAAAATAATCAGGTTTATTGGGTTTGCAGGTTTGGATAGTTAGATAGTTAGTTAGATAGTTAGATAGGATAGTTAGGTTTGGATAGATAGATAACCAAACAAAATTATTTCAGTTTTAGCGATATTCAGTTTTCGATTCGGAAGGCATTAAAAAATTTAATTCGGGCTACGAAATCTCAAAGATGTCTAAACTGATCTTCAAACATATGGAATCAAATGTAAACTATACAGCTTCTCAGGTGAATTTAACTGACTACACTGATTTTCGAATCGTATCTCAAAGCTCAATCGTTTTTTTAAAAAAGCGCGAATCGAATTTCAAAAACAAAAATTCAAATTAAAGGATTTATGGCCCCATACAAAATTAATGAATTTTATCCAATTCTGGAATTACAGGGTGATGAGTTTTCAAAATTCAAACCGATATAGACGATTACTATCTCAAAAAAGCTTCAAAGTTGGATAAAAAACTATTGTAATTCATTCGTCCTATTAGTTTATGGCTATACGAATCCTTTTAGGTTATGCTGATTCCTGAATACTGGCTCTAGAAGTACCGTAGATAAACTCTAAAGTGGAACTTACTTCGACATCTCATGGAATGTTCAATCGATTGTAACACGTTTTAATTCGATCCGATATGCAGTTTCGACATGACACGGTAATGTCGGAATGACTGAAATCTCAAACTGCGTCTTAAAACGACGGTCATTAAACTAATGTCATGAGAACTAAAACATCAAAGAATATTCATGCAAAAAACACATGCGAATTGATTAAAAAAAAGGTATCATCTCACTGCTAGGTGGATTAAGCACGTTTTTGCTTCTCTTACGATCACAAGCCATTGTAAACAAATTGCAATTTTCTTTGTAAAATACCGAATCATAGAAACCAGTAGGATGCAGAAATGCTTCTACAGTGGGGCAGTGAGGGCACGTGGTGTAATGATACCTTTCTCATGTCAATCATACTATCATACATAATACTGTGATATTCTTCAAAATAATTTTCTTCGATTCTTGAAAGAATAACCCAAATCGGTTTGTTTGCCCTTCTACTGATAAAAACTATTAATTGGAGAAGATTTGAGGTCGATTTAAATATTTTTTTACGGTTTTTCGCCCTTTTCAGTGATGGTATAAAATTTTTAACACACTTTACCCTATATTTCCGGATCCGGAAGTCGGATTCGGATGAAATTTAAGATTTCTGTATGAGATCACAGGGCCTTTCATTTAAACCTAAGTTTGTGAAAATCGGTTACGCCATCTATGAGAAAAGCTAGAAAACATATTTTATTTTTTTTGCACATTTTACCCTATAACTCCGGAACCGGAAATCAGATCATAATGAAATTCAGGAATTTAGTATGGGACCTGAAAAGCTTTTATTTGAATTTAAGATTGTGAAAGTCGGTTCAGCCATCTCCGAAAAAAGTTGGTGCACTTATTTTCACAATTTTTTGCACATTTTACACCATAATTCCGAAACCGGAAGTAGGATTCAAATAATGTTCAGGAATTTCTTATGGGACCTCAATCTAATTTCATTTGAATCTAAGTTTGTGAAAATCGGTTCAGCCATCTCCGAAAAAAGTTAGTGCAAAAAAACGTTACATACACACATACGCACATACACACACATACATACACAGACATTTTTCGTACTCGACGAACTGAGTCGAATGGTATATGACACTCGGCCCTCCAGGCCTCGGTTCAAAAGTCGGTTTTCACAGTGATTGCATAACCTTTCTATATGAGAAAGGCAAAAATCGTAGGTTTCATCACTTTTACGATTAGGGTAACAGGGTGGCCCACTTTAGGATTAATTTTATTTTCACCCACTTTGTAAAAATATCCGCAATAGGTAATTTAATGTTATTAGCTTCAAATTGATCCAACATGGGTTACTTAAGATCGATAAAATCCGTTAAAATCGATAAAGTTTGTTAGGTGGGCCAAAATATATGAAGTGGCCAAAATACCACTGTTACCCTATATCTCCCAAACCGGTATTTTCAGCCATATGATCTTCAAACTTGATTCATAATCCAAACGTAGCTTTCGAATGAGCTTAAGCTTGCTGAAATTGGTTTAGCCATGTCAGAGAAAATTGAACAGAAATTTTTCAAAGGTGCACACACTCATATACACACAGACATTTTCCTTTGTCGTCGAAATGAGTCGAATAGTATAAAACACTAGGGGTGTCCGGAGCTCCAATCAACAGTTGGTTTTTCAGCAATTAGAAACCTGTTTTATTCCACCTAGTGGCATAATGGAGCCTTTCTGATCAACAACTACATGAGTAATCGATGTAATTTTGAAGGTTTTTTAACACTACTACCGGTCATTTAGGGGTTAGCCAAACCTCGTGCTAGGGCACATAACCGTTTTTAATATTCTTACTTTTCCTCTTTGACTTTTCAGTGCAAAGCAGTTCAAATTGAACTGCTTAATGCTAAACTCGGCAGTTCAATTTGAACCGCTGAGCAAACGTGCACTACCGGTGTTTTTGGAACCGCAAACAAAGAATCGTCCTAACCATAGTGCATATGTTTGACTTCCAACTAATAAGAACTATAATTTTGATAACGGCTAAATGCAAGAATCGGATAAATGCTCTCACCGGACACTCATTAGTCGAGTCCTTTACTTCGGCTCTAAGAAGCAATATCTCAGAAAAATAGCTCGAAAATTGTTCAATACTGCTGTTATAACGACGCGGAAACTCGAAGCGAATGCTCCTAATTTTATCTTACTCTTGAAGTCAATCCATCGAACAGAGACAACAGATCTCACTCTAACTAATGGTTTTCGTATATGAGACGACCAATGGTGGATGAATGGGGGTACCGTTTTACTAGTTAATCCATAATTTCGAGTATGATGAGCCTACTTTCCTTGTTTGTCCTGGGAAGTTAACGTCTGACAAATGTATCCGTTTCATGTAATCTGTAATATTGAATCTTGCACATCGTTGTTCTATTATTAATATTGTGCGACAAAGAAATATTAGGAACAAACTGTTGTTAGATGTCAGAACGGAGCACACTCTTTGCATTTTTTCATCTACAGGGTAGGGTTGGGGATAAACATGTAGTGGAAAATTCATTTCGAGGACTTTCTGGCAAAACCACACCGCTCTTTGTATACCATACACTTCCTTTGTCCGAAAAGGATATATAAAGCGATAATGTTTTTATGTTTCGAAGCACAAATTACTAGTTTTCCAAAGCATTGTTTCTATCAGTTTTGAACTAAAGGATGCGTGTCCGAAATGGAGAAAAATGAAACCTCCCAGGCAATATTTATTACTAGATAAAATATATTTACTGGTGGAAGTATTTTCTCGGCAGCAGCTGCTCCCTGAGAAAAGCTGGGAGTGACAAAAATGAAAATTAAAATATATAGTGCATTTGGCTAGCGGCAGTCCGAATAGTCTCCACAGACCATAAAGCAACTAAGCAGGATTTATGAATGAAGCAAAGAGGTCTAGCCAAAACGAAAAAAAAAATAAAAATCTAAGCCAACCGAAGCAAGCCGAATAGAATTAGATTTTCCTTGAAACATTTAAACTAAATACTAAGCCCCTCGATTGGACTGCGCCCGAGGCAGAGAACTTAGACATGATTAAGTATATATGAGAGTATTTTGCTAGACCTGAATAATGTTACGTGAGTGTGGTCTATAATTTTCCTCTGTTTCCCTCCCTGCTACCCAGACCGGTGATCAATTAACATATTTTATACGCGGTATGGTGTGTCAATCATTTTCCAGTCAGACATCGAGTTTTTTTTCTGCTAGTCATTATATCCGCTGATATGCGGATTTTTCAAGATGGCGCCAAAACGCTCCATGGTGTGGCGCCTTCTCGCTTCAACTGTGTGTGTACTGAATTTGCGTTTTCCAACACACTGCATCTCCCAACACTGGTTGGTACTGTTTTCCCGGGGCATAGAACAGTAAACTGTTTGCGTATATCGGATTGCACTGCAAATATGTGCCACCAAATGAACAAATACCAAAGAATCACAGCTCGATTACAACACAGACTCTGCACTAGGGTGTCTGGCCGGTCGTAGATTGTACTAAACGAATCGCATTTTAATTGTGCGGTAGCTGTCTATAAATACAGCGGTGTAAATTGACAACAGAAATGGATTATTAAAACACATTACACTAGAAATAATCAAGACGGCAGTAGCAATAACAATCAAGTCAGAAATTGGCCCTTGTCGCCAGGCGGTGGCTGCTATGTGGCGCGTCAATCAAGGCTCTGCAAAACGGAAGGGAATATTGTGAGAGGTACGCTGTGTCTCAATGGGAAACCTTTTCGCGAGAAGTGATTTACATGTTCAATTCGATTTCCCAGAGAACTACTGCTGGGCAGGTCGTCAATCACTGAAATTCGTTCTGGTGAAAACAAAATTGAAGAAATTAGCTCGTGTACAAATCAGTTTCTTTTTCCCAGACCAGATTAGCTGACTTTCCATAACAGATCCTTAGCTTAAAAGATTCATACACCGAAAATGAACCCTGGAAACAGTTACTTAAATACAATAAAATTTAAAAATTTCAATCGTGATTGCTTTGTACGGACAAAGAATCATGTTTGGGCTAGTAAATTCGTAACAGACGAGAATTTTACAATCAATTCGCAAAGCACGAACAAAAAAGGAAGTGTTGTGTTAGCACATAAAAACATACCAAACCATATCCGTAACCCTTCTTTTATCAAATCATAATTAAATATCCTTTTCAGACTGATTCTGTTCCTGTAAAGATATCCAAATGATTGTATTACAATTTGTTGCATTCATTGGTAGTGTAAAAGCATATCACTCTCTCATTATTACGAGTTGATGACTAAGCAAGGGACTGTAGATAGTCAGCTCAAATCACTTGAAGGAAACTTGTAAATATAACCACATTCTCTGGTCCTTCAAATGATGGTGGCTTCATTTCACATCACATCACAGCAGCACTAATAGTGTTATATATTTTCTGCTCAATTATATTTTCAGGCTGAGTAAACTTTCGTTCGTGATGATTCTAAAACAGAAGCGAAAAGCCCATATCCGGTCAATTTGTTTGGGATAGGAAACACGACAATTTGAAATTCTACTATTTTGGACATTTTCAATAACGTATAACAGTTTTGTGATAGTTAGACTGCTTACTAAATTGTCAAAAATGTTTCGAGATAAAATGTAGTAAAAATAACCGGTTTTAATCCACCTAATGGCGTGTTGGTGTCTTTTCTCATGATACTGTAGAATCCTACAAAATTCTTTTTCATTAACTCTTGAATAAAAGCAAGAAAGTTTTTAGGTCAGTAACTAACCTAACCTTCGAAATAAAACAGTTTTTAGGCAAATTTAGAAGAGTTTTTTTCCTACCTACCACTCTATTAATGGTTTGAAACTTTCACAACTTATCCTTTAATTCCAAGTTAGATTCGAATAAAATTTAATAGTTGGACCATAAGACCATTTTAGTCTAAGTTTGTGAAAATTTGATTTTGATTACTATTTCCGATACTTTCAGCAACGGGAACTGGGAATCGATATAACCGAACTCGATTTGTTTGACCGGCAACTAACATAACCTACAAATTGAAACAGTTTTGTACCAAACTTTGGAAATATACGGCAAAATACGCATTTTCGCTACAAATAAGGTTTTGACAATTTGAACACACTTCGACCTGTAATTCCCAAAGCGGAAATTGGATCAAGATAAAATTCAATAGTAATTTGTAGGATCATAAGATCATTCATTAGAGTCTTATTTTGTAACAATCGGTCAAGCCATCTTCGATAAAATGAAGTGAGTTCCATTGTTAAGAGTTTCAAATCACTTTAGACGGTTGTTCAGGAACCGTGAACTGAGATCTGGTATAATCGAAACCAAAGCTTGCCAGACCTGCAAACGAAGTGCTATATCATTTATACAAAACATTGTTACTTCGTACACTTAAAATTCTTTCAATTTTATATGATATTGGTATGAATAGCACAAAAAACTGACTACGCCGATACGCAAAATTGTCTAGGACCCATTTGAGTATGTTCTGAGAAGATGAAAATTCGTAAGAGTTGTTCCAGATCCATGAACCACTTGGATTATTGTCCCTAGGATTTGTTGAAGTTAATAGAACAAAATAAAGCAGAGTACTTCACTTCAGGTTAAATTGAGGTAACTTTATTTACAAGCTTAGCCTAGTTCTTAATATAATGCATATTACACAAGCGATGTTTAACTATAATACAATGATCGGCCACTATCGATCATATGGTATTGTTCAGCAGTAGTGTTTATCGTATCCACACAAAGAGAGATAGCTACTATTGTCTTGTTGTTTATTGTGCGCAGAAAGCTTGCGTTCCCCGCTTGCTTTCTGCGTCACTTGTTACTTCTTGTGGCGAGATATCCTCTCACCGTATTTTGTTTGTGCCGATGGCGACACACAAACACATATTGCCAAGAATGACAAATTGACCGCTACCACGGATGAAATGTATATTTCAACACTTCCCCACAATTTGTACATTCAGCACTTTGAATAACCCTCTGTGCGTACTTTTTGGTAACCCCTTGGTAAATGGATCGGCTGGTTGATCGATGCTTGGGATGTATTGAAGATGAACTCTTCCTTCGTTGACCAGCTCCCTGATGAAAAGATATTTGATATCTAAATGTTTCATTCTCTGATGTGACCTTGGTTCCGTTGCTATATGCATGCAAGGAATGCTGTCGTCCATGATGACAATTGTTACCACTATGCCCAATTCGTTCAGAAGCTTTGTTAACCACATTCCTTCTGTTGCCGCTGAGCATAATGCAATTAATTCAGCTTCTGTCGTTGATAAGCTAATCGTTGCTTGCCGTTTCGTTGACCACGAAACCTAGTTTCCATATAACACGAAAGCAAAACCTGATACAGATTATCTATCATCAGTATCATTTGCAAAATCAGCGTCAGCATACCCTACTAACGGTGATTGATCATTTCCATGTGTATACACTATTTTGGTATGCATGGTTCCTTGCAAGTACCTTAATATACGGCCTTGAAGTTAAAGAGAGATATTGTAAACATCCTCTGTAAGGATGCTCAGTTGGCTTGCCACCATTATTTAACCATTTTGCATTTGCATCCAGCGGTGTCCCCACTGGTTTACAGTCAATCATTCCAAAATTTTTCAGGACCTTTTTCACACATTCTGCTTGTGAAATTTCTAACGTTTTTCAATATCGCGAATTATTTCCATACCAAGGAACGGTTTCACTTCTTTTAAATCTTTCATTGGGAATATCCTTCCAAGCTCGATTTTCATCCAGTCAATTTTTCCAATATCCTTGGAAATCAACAGTATGTCATCTACATATAAAATCAGAAATATTTCTTTTGATTTTTTTTTTCATATAGATGCAGCAGTCACTTTTTAGTGCGATAAATCCAAGTTGCTTAATTTCATCGTCAAAACGTTTATTCCATGATCTGCTTGTTTGCTTCAATCCATGTATACTTTTGTGTAGACGGACGGGAATAATTTTTCCGATTTTGTTCGCAGGTATTTTCATGTAAATTTCCTCTTCCAATTCTCCAATGAGAAATACTGTTTTTACATCCATCTGATGAACATGCATTTTATGTTCGTTTGCGAGTGCTAGTATTACACGAACACTTTCCAATTTGGCAACAGGTGCAAATGTTTCACTGAAGTCAAATCCTGGACGTTGTGAACACCCTTTAGCGTCTAATCGTGCTTTATATCTGCCGTCTTCATTAATTGAGAACATCCACTTTGAATGAATTGCTCTAAAACCTTCTGGCGCACAGTAAACCACTGTCCATGCCTTGTTTTGATGCAATCCAATCATCCCGCTTTTTCAAATGTTCAATGTTTTGGGGAATTTCATCATCATAGGCTAATGTCAATTTAGCAATGTACTCTGAAAAACTTTCAGGTTTTCTTTTGTTTCTAGCGCTTCTTCGCGATTCCTCCTGTTCCCACTTCTAACCGAAGTAATATTATTATCGCCGATTGCTTATCCAACAATCTATTTATTGCCAGTAAAACTCTGGACTTATCCTCACCGGATTCCAAACTTGTTGCGACAACCTGTCGAGCGCTCTTTATACTAAAAACTTCGTTACTTGACGATCCCGTTTCAATCAGAAATTTTGTATATTAGATTCTGTTTCTATCCGAAACTACCGGTTTTAATTCCAAACTACCGGATCCCACTTCTAACCGAAGCAAATTAGAAGACTGATTGTTTCTCTAACAATTTAATCCGATTTCACTTTCTTTCCAAAGTTACCGAATCCCCCTTCTGACCGAAGTACTGGTGCTTCCTACCCCTTCTAACCGAAGTTAATAATACGACCGATTGTTTTTCCTACAATCAACGTGGTATTGACCAGGAAATACCTATATTCATCCTAACCGGATACTACCAGTTTCTGTCCGAAGGTTCTTTGTTCGTCGATCTTCGTTTCTGTCCGATTCAAAGATGACCTCTTTATCTATAAAAGTAACCCTTTTTCCACAACGACTTGCTTTTCTAACCGAAAATAAGTTTTCTTCCAAGTTTGGAACGAAAAGAACGTTGTACAATTTTAAATAATTTGCTTAATTTTTACCAATAACTGAACAGAGTTTCATGTTTCCTTTCTTCGTAGCCCGAAGAGTTTGGTCAGACTTTGCGGTGGAAACGGATACATTTAATGTTTCCACATCCTCCAGCAAGGATTCATCATTCACCATATGATCAGAAGCGCCGGAATCAACCACAAATCTCACCTTCTTGTTTTTCGAATAACCAGCCATCATAGCGTGTACTCTTTTCTTCTGCGGTATCTTTGATTTCTCTTTCTCTGCAGCAATGAACTTCTTCATTAACGGACACTTGTTCTTATAGTGACCGGTTTCGTTACACCCGAAACATCTAACGCCCTTTTTTCTGCTAGCTAATGCTACATTTTTAGGCTCTTTCTTTTCAGCTTCCCTAGCAGCAGCATCATAGAACATCCGTTTAATTTCCAATATCGGCTTCGCACATAACTCCTCATTAGATAATACCATCAGAGCACCTTTCACATGCCTATACCTTTCCGGTATGGCAATCAGCAATGCATGAACCTTTTCTGCCACTGTTAGTGTCGATCCCATGCGTTCTAGTTCACGAATGATGAGATCGTATTCATCAAATATTTTTGACAAGCTGCCAAAATTTCGCTGTTTGATGGAATACAAACGATCCCGCATGTTCACCATCGCGGATGTACCGGATTTTTGGTACGTACTCACTAGTGTGTCCATCGCCTCCTTCGCGTATGGCAGTCCGATCAGTTTGTTCAGCACAGTGTTGTCTACCATCATTACAATGGCATCGATGGCGTCGACGTCTTCATCTATTCTGTGCTTTAGCTTGAATTTTTGTTGTTCGGCTTCGATTGCAGTTTCCCCAGGGACTTCCTTCGCGTAATCTTCCTCCTCCGGTGTACGAAGAAGTGTGTGAGAGACCTTCATCTTTACCAGATGATGCTCTACACACCATTTCCAGGCTGTGAAATTGGCTTCGTCACCATCAAAGACGTTTAAATGCCTCTGCGAGGAGAATACAGCATGGAATGGTATAGTGCGCTCGAGAGTTCCCCTCTCGTAGGCACCAGTTCTTCGCGATTCACCTTCTCCTCCTTCGCTGCCGTTGTCAGTCATGGTTGACGAAGCAGGTTATCCTTGTCAGCAGTGTAGCCTCCGCGCTGGATTATGCAAACTGTCCGTTTGCACAGTAAACAAACTGTCCGTTTGCTTCAATCGATCTATTCGATTGTACTGTCCCGTAGGTTAACCACTTACTAGAAATGATCAAATAATAGTGGTATAGTAATAATAATCGAATAACTTTCGATTTTGGTTGTCAAGATGTAAGAAACCGAATAACCTTCGAACCTTATAATCCTGGGCCCATAACCTTGTTGAAGTGAATAGTACAAAATAAAGCAGAGTACTTCACTTCAGGTTAAATTGAGGTAACTTTATTTACAAGCTTAGCCTAGTTCTTAATATAATACATATTACACAAGCGATGTTCAACTATAATACAATGATCGGCCACTATCGATCATATGGTATTGTTCAGCAGTAGTGCGTATCGTATCCACACAAAGAAAGATAGCTACTATTGTTTTTTTTTTTTTTTAATAACTATTTATTGGAATATAAGTTAAAATTAAATTATTAAGATTTAAATTGGGTGTTCAGCCACAAGTGGTGACTTTTCAGCCCTATTATATATATGATTTGGTTATTACCATGAAGACATCATTTGCTTCCGCAATTCTGAGATTTTTGTGTAGGGAAAATTCTAAACCTACTTGTATTGTGTAATGGGGAAAAGGAACTTATATACTAACTTACTAACTAATACAGAGAGCGAATCGATTCAATTGAAGATTGCATCGATTTTTGTCGGAATTTGCTTATAATATTATGTGACATTACATCTAATGGTTCTATATTTGTGAGTCTGTGTAACTCATTTGTACTAAACCAGGGAGGACGCTTCAAAATCATTTTCAGAATTTTATTCTGAATCCTTTGAAGCGTTTTCTTCCTGGTGGAACAACAGCTTGACCAAATTGGTACCGCATAAAGCATGGCTGGTCTGAAAATTTGTTTATAAATTAACAATTTGTTTTTTAGACAGAGCTTAGAATTTCTGTTTATAAGAGGATATAAACATTTAATATATTTATTACACTTTGCCTGGATTCCTTCAATGTGATCCTTGAAAGTGAGTTTTTTGTCATACGTTAAACCTAAGTATTTAGCTTGATCAGACCATGTCAATTCCAAGCCATTCAATTTGAGAATGTGATTATTGTTTGGTTTAAGAAACGAAGCTCTTGGCTTGTGAGGAAAGATAATTAATTGCGTTTTTGCTGCATTTGGTTTAATTTTCCATTTTGACAGATAATCACTGAAAATATTTAAACTTCTTTGTAGGCGACTGCAGATCACTCTTAGATTTCTACCTGTGGCTAACAGACTTGTGTCGTCACAGAATAACGATTTCTGACAACCAACGGGTAGATTTGGAAGATCAGAAGTGAAAATATTATACAAGATTGGAGCTACACTCGAACCCTGCGGAACACCAGCTCGTACGGGTAGCAATTCAGATTTACAATTCTGATAGCTAACCTGAAGAGTACGATCAGTTAAATAATTTTGAATCATTTTGATCAAATAAATAGGAAACTGGAAATCAGACATTTTTGCTATTAAACCTTTGTGCCAAACACTGTCGAATGCTTTTTCTATGTCTAGAAGAGCAACTCCAGTGGATAACCCAGAAGATTTATTTGCTTTTATCATGTTCGTTACTCTGACAAGTTGATGAGTAGTTGAATGTTCATGACGAAATCCAAACTGCTCTGGTAAAAAAATTGAATTCTCATTTATATGAGACATCATTCTCAACAAGATAATTTTTTCAAAAAGTTTACTGATAGAAGAAAGTAAGCTAATTGGGCGATAACTTGATGTTTCTGCTGGGTTTTTATCAGGTTTTAGGATAGGAATTACTTTAGCGTTTTTCCATCTTTTTGGGAAGTAAGCTAATGAAAAACACTTGTTGAAAATTTTAACCAGGAGTCTCAAGGCAACATCGGGAAGATTTTTAATAAGAATATTAAAAATTCCATCATTACCAGGAGCCTTCATGTTTTTGAGTTTCCTAATAATTGATTTAATTTCATCAAAATTCGTCTCAATAATGTCATCGTGTGATAACACTTGGGTTGAAATATGATCATATTTCAGTAAGACTTCATTTTCAATAGGACTCACAACGTTTAAATTAAAATTGTGGACACTCTCGAACTGCTGAGCTAGTTTTTGAGCTTTTTCACCATTTGTAAGAAGTATTTGATTTCCTTCCTTGAGAGCAGGAATTGGTTTCTGAGGTTTCTTAAGAACCTTGGAAAGTTTCCAGAAAGGTTTAGAATATGGTTTAATTTGTTCAACTTCTTTAACGAAATTTTCATTTCGCAAAAGAGTAAATCTATGTTTAATTTCTTTTTGTAAATCCTTAACTATGTTTTTCATAGCAGGATCACGAGAACGTTGATATTGTCGTCGACGAACATTCTTCAACCGAATGAGCAGTTGAAGATTGTCATCGATGATAGGAGAATTTAATTTAGTTTGAGCTTTGGGAACTGAAAGATTTCTAGCTTCGATAATATAATGATTCAAATTATCAATTGCTGTGTCGATGTCCGCAGAATTTTCTAAAATAGTTTCATGATCCACATGATTTTCAATGTGAGATCTGTAATCCAACCAATTAGCTCTATGATAGTTGAAAATAGAACTAATTGGATTAATTATAGCTTCGTTGGAAAGTCTGAATGTTACAGGAAGATGGTCTGAGTCAAAGTCAGCATGTGTAATCGGTTCACTACAAATGTGACTTTGATCTGTTAGAACCAGATCAATTGTAGACGGGTTTTTCACGGAAGAGAAACAAGTAGGATTACTGGGATGAAGAACTGTGAAGTAACCAGCTGAGAGTTGATTATGAAGTATTTTACCATTACTGTTATTTTGCCTACAATTCCACTGGACATGCTTGGCATTTAAGTCCCCTATTACGAAAAATTTCGATCGATATCTTGTAAGTTTTTGCAAATCGCCTTTAAAGAAATTTAATTGTTCGCCGGTGCATTGGAATGGCAAATATGCTCCAGCGATGAAATAAATTCCATGAATGGTTTCAACTTCGATTCCCAAGCTTTCAATAACTTTAGTATTGAAAGAAGGTAAAATTCGATGTTTAATTTGCCGTTGGACAAAAATGGCAACTCCACCACCCATTCCAGTAAACCTGTCAAATCGATGAACCACATAATGTGGATTACTTTTCAATTTTACATTTGGTTTAAGAAAAGTTTCTGTCACAATGGCAATATGAATTTTGTGAACTTTGAGAAAATTATAAAATTCATCTTCACTCGATTTCAAAGATCGAGCGTTCCAATTTAATATATTCAAATAATTATTTAACATCACTGTTAAATTTTAAATTCATTATAATATTATTTGCAAATTTCCATCCGATTTGAAATGCTTCAAAAAGTGATGAAGTCGAATTCATTTGGATGATCATTTGAAAAAGTTGATCTTGTAGGTAGATCATTTTATTTTCAGTTATATCGCCTAAATCGACTTCATTTAAAGAAGCGAATGGCATTGAAGGAATATTTGTAGGTAGACTGCCATTAGAAGAAGATGATTTGGCCGGTCTACCTATTAATAAATTGTTTTCGTTAAAAGAAGAACTGCAAGGCGGTCCTGTGTTTTGATTATTTACATTAGAAGAAATAGGTGATAGATTTCTACCTAATATACCAGCATAACTGACATTAGAAGAAGATGATGACGAGGTCGATCTACCTGTCAATAAATTGTTTTCGTTAGAAGACGAATTGACAGGCGTACCTGTTTTTTGTTTCGAAGAAATCAGTGCCTTAAAAGAATTAGGCGTGGCATTTGAAACGGTTTTTTGATTATCAGGTATGTTCTGTAAATTTAAGGTCGTTGATTTGACTTGTTGTCGAAGCGAACGAGCGTTTAAAATTTTTTCCCTGACAGGACATTTCAAATAATTGGATTTATGATTTCCATTGCAATTTGAACATGAAAATTTATCAGTGGTTTCATTCATTGGACAAACGTCTTTCGAATGCGATTTACCACAATTCAAACACCGTATATCCATATGACAATTTTTGGTTCCATGACCGAAGCCTTGGCAACGACGACATTGCGTTAAGTTTGCAATACGATTATGCCGTTTATAATGTTCCCAATGAATTTTAATGTGGGAAATGAAACGTACTTTTTCTAAAGTTTTCAAATTGTTTACATCACTTCGATTGAAGTGTATTAGGTAAAGTTCATGGGAAATTCCAGAGCGTGGTTTAGAAGTACCATTCGCTCTTTTTTTCATAAGTATTACTTGGGAAGGGGCAAAACCAAGCAATTCTTTTAATTCATTTTTAATTTCATCAATACTTTGATCATTTGATAATCCTTTCAAGACAGCCTTGAAGGGTCTGTCTGATTTTATATCATATGAATAAAATTTATGAAGTTTCTCGGACAAATATCGAATAAGACGTTCGTAATCTTCCAATCCATCCACCAAGACTCGACATTCTCCTCTTCGTCCGATTTGAAATGAGACTTTTACTTCCGGGAGAAAAGTAGAAAGCTCAGTACGGAATGCTTTGAAGTCGGAAATCATCACCGTCACTGGTGGCATAGATTGTTGTTTCTTCCCAGAACGACAAGCGTCCATTTTGGGAATTTTTGAAGAATTTTCTTCTATGTCGCTACAATCGGATTCAGGAAGAATCTCGTAAATATTGTTAGACGGCATAGGATCAACGGAAGGGAAATCCGTCCGTTGTCTTTTATTTTTACATTCAGATTCTATAAGATCGTGAATGTTATTAGAAAAATGTTGAATAACGGATTGTGATTTATTCCGTATTGAATTATTTTTAGCCTTAGGCTTGTTGCCTTTCCGGTTGGACGCAGGCATTTTTGAAATGAATAAAATTTTAAATTAAATTAACTAGGCTAAATTAGTCTTCGATTAGACTCCTAGCTAGCCTTAAAAAAGGCTGATTAATTTCTTAGTCACTCTAATATCACTCTTTGTATCACTTAGTCACTCTAATATCACTCTTTGTATCACTTAGTCACTTAGTTAGTGATTCAGGTAGCCTTGAAAAAGACTGAAGCCTTGAATCAATGAAACTCTAGGTAGCCAGAAAAAAAATTCCAGGAGCCAAGAGCTATACGCGTGCGGTGCGAACGACTGTTCAACACCGACTGATAGCTACTATTGTCTTGTTGTTTATTGTGTGCAGAAAGCTTGCGTTCCCCGCTTGCTTTCTGCGTCACTTGTTACTTCTTGTGGTGAGATATCCTCTCACCGTATTTTGTTTGTGCCGATGGCGATACACAAACACATATTGCCAAGAATGACAAATTGACCGCTACCACGGATGAAATGTATATTTCAACAGGATTTACACTGCTCCATAGCAAGAACTATAAACGCTTATGTCGATTTTTTATTCGCTGCGCATACTTTTGGGGCTACATATTGTTTATTTGTCTATTTTGGCCTGTACCAAGGACGTTCTTAGTCAGTAGCTTATGTATAATTTTTCAGTGTTGTTCATAGTTTTGGGGCTACATGTTCCTTGTCTGTCTTCTTTGCTCTGTTCGAGACTGATAGATAAATGGCCTTAACTACGGGTATTTTTGGGTGAACATTAGAACATTCACAACACGCTTATGAATTGCATATAGTATCACGAGTATAGGCCAAGAAGAATTCAAGTCGCGAAAAATTATATTTTAGGGTGCATTTTTTCTGTTTTTTTTGCTTGCGGAATATTATGCCTAACGAATCATTATAATCATGAAAATCAATGTATCAGAATCTATAGTTACTGCGTACAATAACATCACAACACAGATTAGTTCATACTATTTTACGCAATATGTAAAAAACGGTTACTTCTCATCCCATACAACTACTCAATGATGTTACCATGTTCCAGTCGCTTCATAGCAATGGATAAATATGACTGTAGCGCTGGAAGTAGTTGCATGAGAACACTAATTAAGAACACTATATTTATAAAAAGATAGTAGAAGCGTTGATGTTTCTGCGATAGATTGAGAAAGATAGTATGAATTTTAAAACAAGCATAGAGTGCATTCTAACCAACACAACTCTAAAACGAATGAAGACTACTTTTTTCTGCACAAACTATACAAGCAACACGTAACACTGGCATGAATACTTCAAACAGCAACATTGATCAATTTAATGAAAAATCTTTCAGAAATTTGAGATATATTTGATGCCTTATCGCATGTTGTAAAATGATTTTTTGAATATGTGTCCTGTATTAGTACACCGTGGACCCGGGTTGGAGGCTCAATGCATAGGGTGCTGGTTTCAGAAGCCAGTTGTCGTAAGCTCGAGCCCTGGCCTGGAAGGATTCTTAGTGTCAATAGGATCGTTGTACTAGCCATGCAATTATTCTTAATCGACTGCGAAGTCTGTTGAACAAGAAAGGCTAAATTCCACAAAGGGACTGTAATGACAAGGCATTGACTAAAGCGTATACATCAATTCATAGTACATACTGATACTATTTAAATAAGAATTCTTTCGCTCCAGCTATCGAAAACCCTCATTATTAAAGCGTGGAACTCGAACTACACAAACATACATTTATTATAATTGACATAAATTCAAGGTCCAACCTGTTTGAATGACTCTCACCCAAAATTACCCCCCGTTCAGGTCATTTGAGCAGGATCCTCACTATTACCACCAAAGAGGTGTACACTAAACCTGTTATCTCACAGATCGTTGTGCTTCCTCCTAATGATATATAAATATAGAATTAAAAAAACGTAATTAAGGTGTCTGTAATTACGACACCAAGTGCGGTTGGAAGCAGTGCTTAAACCATTTAGCCGGTACTAGAGTGGAACTTGAATTATTATCTATATTTACGGTCAAATGGATTTTTCCCTATAGGTGCAAAGGGGTTGATCCGATGTTTCAGTAAACAGTATTACGGAGTGTGTTTGCTTCATGCTGCATGTACTAATAGATTATGAGCTCTAGCTTGAAATAACGCCTCGAGAGAGGGTCCATTTGTCATTTAATATTTTTTCTTCAACGAGAGATAAGGACAGCAGATAACTAAATACCTGTTTAATGTAGTTTCTCAATTAATATGTATAATTTCAACAAGACCGTATTGTTTTAAGGTAGTGTAGGTTGTTGGGATGACGCTAATGTTATAAGAGTACGTGTACGGATTCAGAGATTCTTATCTTTAATAGGATCGAGGCACTATCAATGTCAAAAATCAGAAAAAAATGTTTCAAATGGGACATTCATCTTGTTCTTTTGAGGTGAGTACTTTTGGTACAATTACTTTGATACAACTTTATTTGACCGCTGGATGATGTTGAAGGCAATTTTGAAAAGATTCCGCGTCTCTAGGCGTCTGGTCTTACAAACCAGTCGTCAATGATTCTGTACGCTAAGAATTGTCTGCGAAGTCTGTTGAAACAGAGTGATAAAATTCTACAACATGAATGTAATATTAAAACTTTGCTTTGATTCTTCAAACGTCATGCTGTACAGTTAGAAGCTGATTCAGCAAATTCAACAAACCGATGAGTTATTTTTACTTGATTCCAGAGATCTAGATTTAGTTGCTAAATATCAATCAATGAAGGCGCATGGTAGCAGCATTGTAGAAATATTCATGGGATCATAGAACGAAAACATAAAAGGATCATCGTTCAAAATAATAACGTTGATGTTCTTAATTATACGTGGAAAAACTAAAACAAATAGCAAAGTAGCTCCAATGCTAAAAAAAATTTGGAAACCGATTTAAATTACCCCACTCTTTTATAAATAATAAAATAAAATTTGCCCACCTCATAGTAACTCTCTCTGTCAAACTTGGAATTAACGAGTCAGATAATTTCTCCAACTTGTCAGGCGTACCTCAGGGTAGCAACCTATGACCTTTACTGTTTTTATTTTTTAATGATATTTGCTTTATCCTGCCACCAGAATGTAAGGTTATTTATGCAGATGATCTAAAACTCTTCCTCATCATTCGATCCGAAGAGGACTGCATTGTTTCGCAAAAACAGTTCGATGTTTTCTGTGATTGGTGTGCGCGTAACCGATTGACGCTAAGTGTATAGAAATGTTCTGTTGTTACCTTCACACGCAAGAAAAAGCCTGTTCTTTGAAACTACACTGTTTCCGGAGAATGTCTCGAGAGAGTATCAGTTGTCAGAGATCTTGGTGTACTACTGGATACACAGCTGTCCTTCAGAGACCACTACTGTCATATTGCTCAAGCCAATCGAAATTTTGGATTCATATTCAAAATAGCAAAAGAGTTCACAGATCCATATTGTCTTCGATCACTGTACTTCACCCTATGTGGGATCAGTCCTATAAACTTCATCTGTAGTTTGGGATCCTTATATAGATGTCTGGATTAACCGAATTGAATCAGTTCAAGCTAGGTTCATTCGTTATGCTCTTAGATCTCTGCCAACCCTACAGAATTATCACCCTATACTAATAGCTGCAGATTGCTTGGTATGGACACGCTTGCCAAAAGGAGGAATATCACCACTGGTAAATGGATTTGTCGGGAGTTATCAGGCCGGGTTCATCAACGGCAGATCAACAAACGACCAAATCTTCACTATACGGCAAATCCTCCAAAAATGCCGTGAATACCGGGTCCCGACGCATCATCTGTTCATCGACTTCAAAGCCGCATACAACACGGTAGACCGTGTAGAGCTATGGAAAATTATGGACGAGAACGGCTTCCCTGGGAAGCTGACAAGACTGACTAAGGCTACGATGGATGGTGTACAGTGTTGTTTCAAGATTGCGGGCGGTTTCTCGGAACCGTTCGAATCACGTAGGGGATTAAGACAAGGTGATGGGTTGTCCTGCCTGCTGTTCAACATCGCACTTGAAGGAGTTATGCGAAGAGCGCGGCTCAACATGCGGGGCACGATTTTCACGAAGTCCGGACAATTCGTGTGCTTCGCTGATGACGTGGATATAATCGGTAGAAATAAGGAGACGGTAGCAGATCTGTATACCCGACTAAAGCGCGAAGCGGCACGAGTAGGACTGAGGATAAATGTGTCTAAGACGAAGTACATGCTGGCTGGCGGAACTGAAAGCGATAGGCAACGTCTGGGCAGCAGTATTACGATCGATGGCGACGAGTTCGAGGTGGTTGACGAGTTCATCTATCTTGGCTCACTGGTGACTGCGGACAACGACACCAGCCGGGAGATCAGGAGGCGCATTATATCCGGAAGTCGTGCCTACTATGAACTCCACAAAACATTGAGATCCAGGAAACTTCACCCCCGCACGAAGTGCACCATGTACAAATCACTGATAAGACCGGTGGTTCTCTACGGGCACGAAACGTGGACAATGCTCGAGGGGGACCTGCAAGCACTCGAAGTCTTCGAAAGGAGGGTGCTGAGAACGATCTTCGGTGGTGTGCAGGAGAATGGAGTGTGGAGGAGAAGAATGAACCATGAACTAGCGCAACTCTACGGTGAGCCAAGTATCCGGAAAGTAGTCCAGGCTGGAAGGGTACGGTGGGCGGGACATGTCGTGAGAATGCCGGACAACAGCCCCACCAAGTTGGTGTTCATCTCTAATCCGGCAGGTACAAGACAAAGAGGAGCGCAGCGTGCACGGTGGCTGGACCAAGTGGAGCGAAACCTGGATAGTATCGGGCGCCGACGTGGTTGGAGGCAAGCAGCCATGGATCGAGTTACATGGATAAGAATTGTTGATCAGATAAAATCTTAAAAGATGTAATATCAGAAATATATATATTAACGAGACGATTCTACCGGAACTGTTCACGGTTTCTTGGATTACAGGAAGCTTCAGGATCTACTCAATTTCGCGCATGATCTTGGTTTCCGATTCTGCATCCGCTTTGCGTTTTATGCCTCTGTTTGGAATATACTTTACTAATCGAACGCTTTTAGTTTCAGAAGAATGTTTCTTATAGCTCCCATCCAAATACTGTACTCTTTAACGACAGCCCGTCAAACTTGTTTCGTCTGCGAAAAAAGCTTTGAATGCAAGAACCGGATGAACCGACAAAGTTTCTATCCGGCTTTTGAATTTAAAATCTCGTTTTTACACTCAATGTTTTTATGTGCAGTTGGTATTCAAAAATATTTATACGGGTTTTTATAACTAAGATATTAAGTTCCTTTTAATATCGTATGAATCAGTTCGGCGAGGTCGAAAATGTCTAAAATGTCGGTGCATGTATCGTTTCTAGAAGACCGATTTTCCCAAACTTTGATTCTTATGAAAGGTTTGCTGACGATACTGAACAATCCCTATTTGATTACGGAGAAAAATTCGTTTATAAATGTTACAGGAAAAATCGGTTACAGGAAAAATCGGTAAAGTTTGATCAAAATCCAAAAAAAAGTATTATGTTAAATCGACGTGCTCGTGCTATACCTTCAAATATAACATAAGGGCGTTGTAAGTAGACAACAATTTGCATTCCGGTACAATAACAAGAAATGTTTCGCAAATAGCATTAAATGTACGCCTGATTAACAGTTTATATTGAGCTCCCGATCTCGTTAGTAGTTTAATATAAACTGCTAACGCACTGATACGTCGTAAAAATGTAAGTAAGACTTGCCGCAATATCTGGAAACATTAAATACTGGTATATCTATGGAAATACTTTATCAACGCGTGCAATATTTCGCAGACTCCCGCACCGACGACACGACCAGGCACTCCGAAGGAAAATCGAATTAATAAGTGCCCGTGAGCAATTTACCGCCAGTTACCACAAATATAGCGACCCCTTGTAAATGATAAAAATGAAATTCTTAAGCAACACTGTTCTGGTTGCTACAAAATAGTTACCAAGGTACCCTAAAAATATAAATAAACAAATAAATTAAAAAAGTTCGTCTGAATTTCTATATCGCTAGATTGCTTCTGAGAAGTTTTAAAAATTATTTAAAATATTTTTCGCAACAAATTTATAATATCAGTTTGAACAGAAGATGGGTAACAATATATGCTTTAGAAGAGGCTACAAGCTCTTTAATTTGGTAAGCTTTTATATCTGAATCTCCAGGAAGTCGTACGAAATTTAGCTGTTTTTTATATTGCAGAGTTAGCTGTGGAGCTATACGTTAATTACGAATGCGATCTTTACAATCAATTTATTCGAAAATTTGATGAAGTTACCAATCAATTGTTTTCTGACAAGAAATGAAGAGAGTGTGTATAGAGCAGCGCAGGAGTATGGCCGGTTGCTCAACCAAATTGTTATCTGTCTATAGGATAAATATCGATCCTACCATGACACGAGCTACCGCGTACGAAAATACGCAGGATGCCGAACAGGACAGCCTACTAAGTAAGTGGCATACGAGTTCCCCGAATATTTCGGTCAATCGATTACACGCTGCGACTCAAAAATGTTATGCAGAATGCTGACGTTAGGACGATTTGGACCGGTTTGTTTAGGTTGGATGAATTAAAAATGAAAAAGACAAGAGCACAAATGCGAATTACGATTATTAGAAGTACATCTGGATTATTTGTGTTTTATAAATTTAATCGTTGAAATATACAGATGACTCAAGAAAGATCTTGTCATATCAAAAATACTTCTTCACTAAGAATTCGTATCAAATTCGAGAGTCGTCATCTCAATGGCTGAAGTCGGATGGCTTTAACATTTTTTTTTATTGTCATTGCTTTTTGTTTAATCGAACCGCATTTTTGAATACTTGATGGAAATTTTCCAGTGGAACGAATTGAGATACTCTTACTTGTTCAACAGAATTAATGGACCTCAGAGATGGTCTTTTTTCAAGAGAAGAATTTGGCAAGCTAATTTATTATTTTTTTTTTTTATTATTTAAAGATTTGTTTAATAAGGCTCACTGCCTTAATTTAATCTTTTTTAATGATTTTCCTATCTTGAAGGCCGTCCATTCACTTGGATTTTTCAAGTATAGGTGCATAAGCTGACGATTTTGAAACCTTTTTAACAAAAATTGTTAAATGGAATATGAGCTAACCAATTTTATGAAACCCATAATACTATTATATTTGTAATTTCGTTTTCTTCCTTTGCGACATGCGATAAAACCGTTGTAAAATACTCGTTGATTCGTTTTGTTTCATTCACATTTTTCAATTGAACAACAAACGTAATCAAGGATATTGTTATTCTAAAATCAACAGTTTATCAACCTTGGTTGCCAGTTTCAAACATATTTCCCAAGATCTCATTTTGACATTACGAGTTACTGAGGGGTAGTTAAATTTACGATACAGTTTTAAAAGTGAGTGGCAGGTCGTGTCGTCGCCCGCACGGCTTTTTGGATACCTGGGTAGCCATGGCCACCAGACGGCTACCAAAATTGATTCAGTGATGGAAAACACAGTCGCCTGTATCTTAGTTAGCCGAGCGTTTTCATCTTTTCGCCTTCGCTGAAAATGCCAAAGATTTCGATGTGTAAAACTCCTGGTGGGAACGGTTGTATAATTTGAGGTGTATGTCTGGCAGCGGTGAGGCAGTCGGTCACCAGAATAACTGCCAGCCATATTTTGCCCGATGGGAGCGTTTAGTCAGCCGTCACCTGTTCATTGTGAAAAATCAATTTTCTGGTGATACAACAAACTTTTAGATCGAAGATGGCGTCGAAAAAAGAGTAAGTGTGAAAAGTGTAAATGTATGAAAATCCGGATCTATCAGTAAGAAAACTTGCAAAAAAAGCCTGGTTTTCCTGCAAGCACTGTCCATAACGGTCTTAAATCTTTCGATACAGCCAGTAAGGCTGGGAGCGGAAAAAAGGATCTCAGAAAACACCAGAAATATGCAAAGGTGAAGCAAATATTTCAGAAGAGATCAGATTTTTCGGTACATTGCTGTGGCTGGCGAAAGCAAAATGTCTCCGACTTTCATACTTCTAAGGACCAACAAGGTATGAAGTTGTTCATGGTAAATATTTGAGTTTTCCTGCGTGATAGTGGCGATGAAACTTATGTGCTTGAAGACAATAAGTAGCTTCCCGCAATTATACTGTCATACAACGGAACGGCGTAGAGCAGCATTAGTATAAAGCCAAGTAAAAGACGAAGTAAAAGGACAAGTATTCCCAATAATATTTTCAGTTTGGCAGGAATAGTGCAGCTGTGGTCGAGAAATCCAAAGTTTGAGCAATGAAATATACCATGAAGAATACCTAAAGATGCGATTGTTACCATTCCTACGCAGCCACAACACTCCCTCGCAAATTGTCCTAATTTGAACAAAGTTGTTTTGGGTAGGTGTAAAGTGCAGTCCATGTCACCAACAATCCTTAAGTTACTTTCTAAGCCAACAACCTAAGTAGTGTGAAGTTACTTTTTTCCCAAAAACGTATTTTATTGAGAACAGTAAGAAAATATTAAAGGAATAAATATTGAAATTCATTAACGCCATCAACATCATTGACGCTGTCTTGCTTATCACAAACCAGCTGTAAAACTCCCAATTTGGCATTCGACACGTGTTAGTAAGTAGCGTGCCAGCATCACGGTCCGAGTACCCCTCGATGCGTGTCTTTATAGCAAACGATAAACCAATGAATATGCGCGCGAAAATCCATTAAGCTTGAAGGCAGCTCAAGGCAAACCTGCTGAGAACGAAAAAGGTAATCTCTCACAGATCCACTTTTTCTGTAGTCGCCACGCGCTGGTACATGTTGACGGCGGCTGCCGTTTCGTTGTTATTTTTACCGGCTACTATGCTGCTGGCATTCGACCTCGGGGCCACGCAGATCCTACGTACAACAACGCCAAATCGGTCACACAAAGCATCAAAGTGAGTGAAAGAAAGTGGGAAAAGAGCCGACACACGACGAGAAAGCATATATAAAAATTGCTCAGAGAAATGTTCTAAAAATAGATTCTCCGCATTTATGTAAGTTCAATTTCTTGTCGAATTGCTATATTCATTATATTCAAATAGTTTTTCCATTCATTATTTTCGTACGATATCCATCAATGTCAAACATTGGTTGTTTTTTTTTCGCTTATTTGCAGATTGGTAGAGAAACTAACACAGGCCCTCCTGAAACAACAAATAATTTGTCATATTTAATCAAGCCATCTTAAGAATTCCATTGCGATTAATTTTCACATTGAGTGTGTGTATTTTTCCAAGAAACCGTGCTAATGTACATTATTCTGAAAAAATGGCCGAATAAATTTCGTATTATATTGAAAACCTGTGAAGCAATTCCTTGTTATCTCGAAAACTTAATGTTCTATTCGATTACATTCCTGAAAAAATTCATCTTTCTGATGTCGAGGAAGGTGAAAAAGTTTAATACGATATCAGAGAAACGAAGTGAGCAGCTTACGAAGTTCATAAATAGCATTCTAAGCGGTTTTATACTAAAACGTCGAAAGACAAAAGGTCGAATGACAAAACGTCGAACGACAAAAAGTCGAACGACAAAATATCGAAAATCACAAAACGTCGAATGTATCAATAGGTCGACTGCGACAGACTGGTCGAATATAAAACGTCGATTACAAAAAAAAACGTCGAATATAACAGAAGGTCAAATGCCACTAAAGGTCGAATACGACAAAATGGTGAATGGTAAGAAAATCTGAAGTAAAAATACTATCATGAAATACAAATAGGAAATGGTGATACATGATTATGCGGCGAGGGCAAGGAACCGAGGCGGCACTAAGCCGCCGATATTTCCACCAGCCCGAGTCGGCATACGAACCTGTGACCACTTGTTTGCCCGGTTTACTTAATCATAATTTGTTTGCCTTTTTTAGGTCGGACGGCACTCAAACCTGTGATCTGCCCTTTTGCCCGGAATATTGGCTTGTGTGTTATTTTGTACCATAAAATAATGTTTTCATGAAGTTGATAAACACCATGTTTGAATATGTAAAGTAAGGAATCACAGAAAGAAAGACATTCATGAAACAAAATGAATATAATTGTTGTAATTAATAGTCTTCTAATATTGATGCAATACCCGTAATGTAATCAGAAATGTTGTCCATTACTGCAAACTTTTCCACAATTTTAAATAACTTGTCATACTTCTCCACCTGTTTTCTAATCTTTTAGGTTCCGCCATCTATTGTGTCAACTTTTCAAAGTATTAGTGGTTCGAGGCTCTTTAGAACACTTTAGTGCCCATATCAGAAACTAATTTCAAACAATGATTTACTTCACTTTCCATTGCTCTGAGCTTTTTTATGATTGCCGAGAACATAATTTTTCATCAGATTTTATGATTTGAGAAGCTTTTGGTATGTGCTCTTGTGGTACAAAAGCCAATGTACTCCTTTGAAAAAAATTGTGTGAGATGAAAAACAATATTTTTGCTGCGATTCCGAAAATAATATTGACAAACTATTGATTGTTGCCTTTTCAAAATCTGTGAGTGTTGTATTAAGAGTAACATTGAAAGATTTTGCAATTTTCGATAACTCATAGGTTCGCTCGGTTTTGCTAGGTAAGAAGAAGTTGACCAGCGGGGCGAATCGTCTTGTCTAACCTGCCAGTCGACGAATATTTTCAATGGTTGAAAACAACAGTATTCGGTCACGTTCGCTATGCTATGCTATGCTATACTAATTCTTCAAAAGAAATGGGACTCCATCTAAGGTTTTTGTGAATTCTTCCAAAAGTTCATCGAAATCGCTCTCAGACTAATGATGGTTCGGATAAGAATCGACGAATCTTCGGGCTCTTTGACATATGCACTTCTGTGTCAGTTTCGAGATCATGGTTTGAGCCTGATAATGTAATAAAAATGAAACATACAGCACGACTGAACTATAACAATAATTCGTTTTAATTTGTTATGAATAGAAGATTTTCTCAAATGTATCTTTTGAATCGAACGGATCATTATATATCACACATAGTAATGTTTCGGAATATCTAAAAATCTTGTCTATTTGAATCTAGTGTCAATGACTAGTACATTTCACAACGTCTTTTCAGTGACTGCCTTAGCTTCGAATGACCAATGGGCATCATGTTAGAAAAATGATACGCAGACAAATTTTGTGCCCAATTCCCTTTTTGCAAATTATATAAGTAGTAAATGAATCCATCGGATGACAGTTTCGGTTTACCTTTATTTATTAATAATATTTCAGAAGTTTCCGAACTGCCATTTCGACGTTCGGTTACGCAGCACGAAAAATGAATAATTCCAAAGTAGTTTTCCTATGCTTTAACAGTTAAAGATTGACACTGTTCATTTCAACAAATAATTATGAAGTACTATTACGCAAAGTGATAGTGATTATCAACGACAATTTAAAATTTGGGAATAAACACTTTGCATCATTTTGCTTCTATATCATTATCGACTTTTAGGGACGCATACTTTGTCTTGGCTTAACCCTGGCGATTTGGTTTAACAGTTGATATTCAGTGGATATATGCCATTCAACATACCCAGAATTCAGCCTTATATTGTATTCGACTTATTGTTGTATTGTATCCTCCGTTATATTCGACTTTTTGTCCCTTTCGACTTTATGGTGTATTCGACTTTATGGTTATTCGACTATTTGTTACATTCGAACTTTCGTTATATTCGACGTTTTGTTGTTTCGACTTTTTTCCGTATTCGACCATTTGACGCATTCGACCTTTTGTTCATCGACGTTTGGCCATTCGACCTTTTGTACATCGACGTTTTGCCATTCGACCTTTTGTCATTCGACAATTTAGTATATATTCTTCTAAACTGCCCACTTTTCAATGTCGTTTTCGCTTGATGCCAAATCTAACCTAGTTTCCACCCTAACTGCTGTCGAACCGTTTGTTTGAAGCTAGTTTCGAACCTAGCTTTAACGTTATTGAACTGAAAATCGAGTCATTTTCGAACCTGGTTGTTATATCAGGTTTGCTCAAACCCCGTTGCTAAGTGCGAAATCAACATAGTTTCGTGAAAAGTGTTTGTTTGATGAAACTACTCAGTTTCAGTTTTCTCAAGCGAAAACGACATAAGTAATTATCATCACTTGAAAGTACGTGCGACGCAACCGAAGAAACTAAGCTGGTTCTAGAATAGATTGTTCAGCTTCTATGGGGCAAGAAAGTTCACAAGGAACGTGTTCTGTACTTTCAAGTTGTCTAAAGTACCACGCGTGCTCTTAAGCAGCGAGAAAGTTTATGCAGAACTTGTTCTGTATTTCGACCTGTCAAAAATTACCACGTGTTTTCTTAAGCAGCGACAAAATTCTTAAGTGTATAAAATTTGGCTAACCTTTAAATGAAGAAAGTGGATGTTTTAAGTAATTGTGGGGCTTCTGGTTGCCTAGGAGGTCAAGTTGAAGGAGGGTAAATAAATATATAAATTCAAAAAAGAATTAATTTTTGCAAATTGCAACAATTTTCGCAAAGCTTTTTTAAAATAATATTTGGACGGAATTTCATCAATGCCTTTGATGTGTTAGGTGTTATGCAACTCTTGTGTGAAAAACAAACAATTCCGTCTCTAGACTGATATCACCAAGTTTGTAAATGAGATGTATTATCACGTAATGTTTAAATATTAGGGTTGTATTGTTTGAAACATAAAAAATAAATTTGCTTACTGACAAATGTATAAAAATGATACATTGACGAACAATTTCAAGTTTCCGTAGGATAAGTACTATGAAAAAAATTATCTTTTGATCGATTCATAAAAGTAGCATATTTGGGTTATTTGAAAAATAGGCTGAACACTTAACATCATTTTGTTCATAAACCATAAAAGACAAATGTTCCAAAAGCTTTCAGAATTGGCAACTAGCAAAAAGCGGAAGCAGCGAACCGAAGGCCACAGTAAACTAGTTCGGTTTGGTTGTAATGACACTGGACACTGTAGAAAAAATATAGCTAGCACAGAACTGGCTATAAATTATCATATGATTGTGTGTCAGCTCAAAGCGAAGGATGCATGCTCCAGCAAATGCCCACCAGAGAAAAGGCAACACAACAGTTTCCTGGATGGTGCCACTCTAGAATTTATTTTTATTATAGTCCACGCATCTTCGAATGAGGCATAATGATACAGCCGACGGTCAGCCAGGAACACAAATTCGAGGAAACTTGCCTATCATTTTCCTAATTTCATACGGGTTTTCGAGAATTGATGAATGCCAAATAGAGCACCAAAGAAGAGAAATTTTGATTAGTCACAGTGAATCGAAATCTACAACTCATCATAGTGAGGCTCTTACGTCCTACTTAATTTTGTTTATTTGCAAATAATAGTAATGTTAATCGCTGCTCAATCCTGTGTTTTATGACACGCACCGACGACTCTCATTTATGATTAACTATGCATTGAAAACCCACCAATCCTTTTTTGTCTTAGCAGATTCAATTTGGAAAAGGTTCCCTCTAAAATTTCTGTTGATTTTCACAGATTTTAGTTAGAAAACGCTTTCGATGATGTCTCAAAATGAAAATAGCAAAATGAAAACAATGTGATTGGTTGAATCAGTAACGTTCCAAGACTTGGCGTTGGATAACTGTTATTATCGGTAAAATTCAGTAATACAATTCAGATGTATATCATGAAGAACTCATGTGAATTGGCATAAGCGATGTTCAAGGCTAAGGCTAACAACACTAACAACAACGAAGAAGCTTTTTGCTATGATTCTGGATACAATTGTTGTTTTTCGGTATATTTACTTCTGCAGGAAAAACTGTTGGAGTTCATAATTTATTTGTTGGCCTACTTTATTGGCTCTCGACGAATGCGATTTCATTATAGAAATCACAAAAATATGAGTTGAAGTTCCTTTTCTCAGACTGTTTTCATCTCACGGGAATCTATGAAGTATATTTTAGTAATCATTATTCGTTCGTACACACCTTCATGGTTGGTACTTGCACTGGCATAACTGAGGTGAGGTAAATTGGTTCTTCATGCACTATGCAAAAGGCTAATGCTACAATAACAATTATGAATAATGTTCATTATTAACACCAGCAAATTACTTCCCCCTCCGTATGGTGGTCGCTTTATAATCTATACAAGCAAAATCTGCCTATCTTAATCGTGTACGAGTTTTTTACGACATTTAATCACGATCATGATAGCCGCTAGGATGACAGCTAAGGCAGAAAAAAAGCGTTGCGAAAACCGGAACTAGTAACATGCGCATGGGGTCTCGCCTCACCATCAACGATATTTTATGCAATTCATCATGTCTTGATGATAACAAACACTCACTGTACCTACCAGTTATTGGTCGAACTAGCGAAGCCGATCGCACCGAGAGGAAACGTGTTGATTGGCGCCATCTAATCATTCCCCTACAACCGCAGATCCCCACCAGTACATGTTATTTTTTTTGCGCGAGCTATGTAGCTTAGCCACAGGCGATGAAATCCATACCCTTGGAACCCCTTACAAGAAGCAGAAGAAGTAACAACATCCTGCCACAGACAGATCCGATTAATTGCAGCGCGCTTTTGGCAGACAAAGTGATTGTAGATTTCCCTGAATATTGACCTGAGTCGGGGCAATTAACACCTGGAATATGGTCCAAAGCAATAAACAGCAGTTTTTTCGAAAACTGTTTTGCATTCCACAATAATAGATTACAATGCTAGTCATTTTAAAGAACTTTTGACCTGTATTGTATTCGATTCGTTAATCGAAAATATCACAAAAAAACATTCGACCAACGGATCTAAGAAATCGAGTGAAAAGTTTCTATAGTACGAAATTCCATACTTTCAAGTGATCGTTCGCTATATAGCCACAGTATGCAAAGGGTGACGGGGAATAACAAGCCCCTGAAGCAATTTATGACAGATCATAAAAATAAAGCCAGTCAACTGAAAGACGAGTTGTACGATCAATCCTCCTCGAAGTAAAATCTGAATTTTTATTATACGGGAGGTAGCCCGAAATATGGCAGTGTAAAGTGATTGTTTCAAATGATACAATTAGGAAGTATTTTCTTACGCTCCCTTTATTCCTGTATAATTTGTGAATTTAAACGAAATTTCCTAGCATACCTTCAGTAACCGTAAACACAGTTCCTCCCTAGGGCGACAAGACTGCTCATATGGCATGAGCTGAGATCGGATCGAGAAATCGAAGGCGAGAACAGGGCGGAAAAGAGAAAGCAATCTTGCATACCTTTCCCCGAGACGGTCAGATAGTGAAGAAAAATAACAAAAATAAAATAACAAGTGGTACTACGCGAACGGCCTTTATCGACCTTGTACATTGTATAACAGCACTAAGCCGTTTCGCGTTTCGGAATCGAGTGTATGTAAATGGGATTGAGATGTGGAGAGACTAATAAATGCATAGTCGAGGTGAGGTCCAGCTTCTTCTGTATTGGTGACTTTTTGGCTATCTGAGGATCAGGTTTATTATCTAGGTTGTAGGTTGAGAGTAGTATAATTTACACGATTTTCTCTGTTACCAATCTATCAGCAGCTGAGTATGAATATTATTTGAAAAATAATTTACCATTGTGCAAACGTTTCACGAATGCAAAATACATCTGAATGATACATCGAGAACGTATTCATTCATGGTCATTGTCCTTACTTAAATATACGATGCTTGAAATCATTCAGCACAAGTGGGAGTGAGACAGCACATCGAAAGGAAAATGCCTGCGATACCATCCGGTTCAGTAGAGTAAGCAAACGGTAAAAAATCAACAAGTGATATCGCACTTCCCAGCAGGAGCAATTCTCACGCAGACCCTCCGTAGGTAACCGTCCCCGAGTCATAGTCATAGATGACTGCATCAATGAAACTTCATACGGCCCGACCAGAATTCTGACTGTAAGTTTTCCCAAATCATTTGCAGTTGGCGCCAATTGTCGACTCCTTTCCTTTTATGCCTTTGTTTGTTGCTTTTAAAACTAAATTTCTTGATATCTTCCTTTTAACTGTACCTCCTTTCCCTTGGCTGGTTTCTAGGCGAGATGACTTATTTTTGTTTCTATTCACTATCCTCAATGATCCAGCAGCGTTATACAACGAATTGTTTGAATCAAGAGGAAAACCCAAAATACTCCGAAGGACAAAAGACATATTAAAAGAAGACAAAACATATTAGTTCAAAATGAAGAAAGTTTAGAGTACTGAGTAGATCCCAACATTTTGTTTATATATCTTTTAGAATATAGAAATTCATATCTAGTTTACAACTAATACAATATAAACAATATAGGAAATCAATGAAAATTTCTATTATCGCGCCTCAACAAGAGATAGTAAACTAAGTTAATTTTTTTAAGGCCGAGAGGGCCTTTGCCAAAAGTAATTAGGATTCATCTTTGGGGCCTCTATTATGTACCCACAGATGACTTCTACGTTATAGTTAGTGGAATGTCGAGTTAAAACAGTGGTCTGAACGATTGATACTAACTGTTATCTTTCTTCTGACAAAACCAGTCTAGAAGCCGCGTTGAATTCAGAGGCAAAAAAAAGCCTTTTAGGCCCGGTGACCGACCACCATAGGTTAAAGTCGGGTATACATAAATGATATAAATGAAATTAAACTTAGCTTTAAACAGATTCACCCGGCTCCTGCCGCCATGTCATAAAAGATCTCGATTGCAGTAATTACTCAATACTTCTATTTAATTATACCATCTCTTTATTCAGTGAGAACACTTTTTCTAATACTTTTTTGAAAAAAAATTCGAGCTTCTATGAGCCATCCGGCGAAATTTATTATCTTTTTCATACATTTTGAAAGATATGAATTTCAAAATCATAATTTGAACGACAAAAAACATCTCTCGTTTGTAGAATAATGTTAAAAATATAGATGAATCTATGTTTGATCATTTCACTACTAATAAACGCTAGTAGACAAATAGATAAATCAATTAACTTTTCCCGTTAGCCGGCCTCCAGAAACATATCAAAACAAACAAACAACTATTTTGTCATGTTAAATAATATAAGTTACGCTGATCCCAGTAAAGGTGTAGCATCCAGGGAAGGTTTTTTAGTTAGATAATTTACTTTCAACCAAGGACTGCTAATATGCTAGCAATCATATATTTTTAATGTGTTTAGTATGAAATCACTGTATTTTAAAGAGAATTTTGTAAATTCTGTAGGAGCATTAAATGCAATCCATTGGCATATATAAACTAATAGATTATCGCACTGAATTCAAAGATATGGCTAGAATCGAAAGCTTTCGATTATTTGTACTAAGATTGGTGTCTACGGTTTTAATCAGAACTTTTATTGGACTGCGTTTAGTTTTATGCATATGCACCTTTGTCATAGACCAAGTCACATAATAAACCGTAAAACTTGAATCAAAAATCAATGTGACGTAACGTTTAGTCAAATCTACCTTAGCAACTTTTCTAAAAAATAAAATAATGAAACAAAAGCACACACACAGGCATGATATACCTTATCATCTCTACAAACAGATATAATTTTTACTTTAGATCAGTTTTCAACACATTTCAATCGGAAGAATGTAACTTACCTTACAGATGCATTTGAAGCACGCCATGTTTATTCTAACTTCTTCACCTTCGTTCATACACGGTTCTCGAATGCCAACTGCAAAAGGATAACAGAGAAAATAGCAAATGTTATGAAAAGTGCCGACGTAATGGGATTATATAAAAAAAAACATCAGCAAAATAGTTACTATCAAATCCAAAGACCTGCTTCTTTGGGAAAATGCATATCTCACAGTCAAAGATTAGTACCGATCGATCTCGGATGACGATTTCGACTATTGTCTCATATTTCGCTGTGAAGAAAATTGTTTTCGGATAACGAAAATATTTATGATAGATTCAATTGAAAAAGAGCTGTTGTCACATGATTTAATATCTCATAGTTAGTCCAGTTATTCGTTTTTTAATTTGTCTGATTACAGGATTTGAATTGAAAAACAAAACACAAAAAATTAGAGAAAATTCATGAAATCTTGATTGGAATTGATATAGAACGATCATTAGAATTTAATGTTTAAAGATGATTTCATGGAAATGTTGGCAGCGGCTCCGCTTCAGAAGCACAAGGTCCAATTTTGGCACACCCTCTCTAACATATCGGCAGGTATTTCACGAATAATGCCCATAATGCCTCTGGCTAGTCTGTACTCCAGATACGGCAATTTTGCTTGTCGACGTATCCACTCAACCAGAAATGAGCTTCGTCTCTAAACACAATTTTTCGACCAAAAAGTGAATCTTCCTTCAACTTTGCCAGCACCCATTCATGATTAAATTATAGTCCAAACGACGATTCATGATGAAATTATAGATCAAACTGAACAACTTTGACAATAACACAAGACACGATTCACGCGTGATCTATCAAAAACAGTGTTGCCAAAAAGATGCTAGCAAAAAAATTACCCTTCAGTTTGGAGTTGTTTTGTGTTCTTATTAGTTCAATCTTTTGATCGTGTGTTGTAAAATAGTGTCAGGAAGAAAAAATCTCTAAATGAATTTTCAATACGATTTTTTCAGCGACAATCATTCAATATCTCATCATTTCACTTTAGGAACGCTATCAAAAGGGTTCGAACGCGAGATCAAATCTATATCCACGTTAGTGCAACAGCAGTTTCATCGCTGCTGCAGACATGTTTCACTAGCAAAATATGATGAGAAGAGAAGAAACGAAGTATTTTATAACTTGAAGCTCATGTTTCATTTAAGTGGGACCGGGTCAAGTGTATTATTAAGATAAATGTTTTTATTATTGGTCTCTAAGCGCTGTGCCTCTAACTCCAAAGTTGTGTGAACTTGCAAAAGAATACAGAAGCTTCTGTATAACATTATGTTATAAATAGAATTATATTTCCGTACGACATTCGATCCCAGTACTGTAAGCCAAAACAATGTTTTTGAAAACAATTCCTGCAAATACTAAAAGTTGATCCAATAACTTCCAATTGGATTCGGAAAAGCTGCTGATACTAGTAATAATACATTTGAACTTGATCATTGACAGAATGGTAAATTTCAAAGCAGCCCAAGTTATTTGAAATCAGTTGTTTTGTCGCTGAGAAAATAGAGTGTTCTGGCGGTTACGGTTCCTCTTGTAGAACAAGTTCTTTTCTACCGTTCGCGAACGGGTTGCCATCTCTACTTTAGGGCTCCAATCGGATATCGGTTTTTGCAAAATTAAGTGAGTTCTCGACAGAAAAAAGGCGGATGGGTAATGTTAGAAACATAATTGGATGAAGTGAATACCAACAAAACTGACGTGCTTTTTCCACATAAGTTTTCCTTTGCCATGGCATCCACAATACATAGTACTTTAAACCTAATACATTTCGAATATCATATTAGTATGTTGGTATTCATTAGTTAATCTGAACACTGTTTTTATCAAGCGAGTTGCTATTATAAATTACATTAAATGAAATACATTTATTTTGTAATACTAGTTGATTGATTGTATGACTTTGCAAACTTTCTATGCTTCACTTGCAGAATTCTAACGATATAAGGCGGAACACACGAGAGCAAAAAATTACAGGGTTGTGTAAGGGACAAGACAGATTACGATGACATTGAAAATACAATGTTTAAATTTGTACAATAAATTGAAAAAATTCACAACGAATTTTTTGTGGCCATCCACGAATTCTAAATTTAAGTTAGGAATTCATATGAAATTTATTTCAATAAATTACTTGTTAAACCTGTCTCTTATTTTTTAATAACTATTTATTGGAATATTAGTTAAAATTAAATTATGAGGATTTCAATTGGGTGTCCAGCCACATGTGGCCACTTTTCAGCCCTAATATATACATGATTTGGTTAACATAACCTTTTCGTCAAACCTGTCTCGAAAATACAAATTATATAGCGACATGTCCATAAACCGAAAGCCGCTATCTTGGATTTTACGAATTCTTAAACTTTGAATTGCTAATATTCACTCTCCGAGCATTTACAAAAAATATCTATAATTCCTTCAAAAATTCAATGGTTAAATACTGTTCACTGAACCTACGAATACCGGTTGAAACTAAGTAGTAGTAGGTTTGATAGACAACTGATAAGTTTGTTGTTTTAAACGTTCGATATTATTTGGTTTACTCGAAACTTGCGTACCCAAGGTATACTAGGTATATTCAATGTCCCAGTTCGAGACATTCTTGCTTGTCGTGACCTTCCATGCATGAAACTTCTTTATCATTTCAAAAAGACTTTCAATTTAATAATTGACCCTTTTTTAGACTTAGTTCTGACTCCAACTGCGTCCATTAGTTCATCCAATAGCTAAATTTGAATAGAAATGATATGCTTGCTGATACAAACAAACTCGAAACAGTTTATGAAATTATCAATAAAATGTATAAAACTTTCAGCTTATACTATATTAAAATTCAGCTTATACTATAGTTAAAATAATATAATATTTAAAAAATAAAAGAAATATGTTTTATTACATTCAAATCGTTGTGACTATATTAGAATTATATTAGGATAAGAATTCTATGTAAAGTGATACTATAGCGAAGAAAAACTTATTTAAATTGTCTTAAGAAATTTACGTATTTATGGAAAAAAATCTCACATTTTCTACAAGTTTGCGTGATTAGATTAGAACACGCATTTAACGTCATAATGGTAATGAGCAATCGTTACCCATATCGAAATTTGAACTTGTAAATTCTATAGGAGAAAGGCAAAAACACTCAGAAACCTAAGATTGATTCAGATGGTAAAACTGATGTTTCATATTTTGTAGCGGTATACAGAGATGGCATTTCACCACAGTGATAAACGCTAGTCAGATTTCTGCCACACCGAGGATGAAAAAAACGAAGCACCGCACAAAGAGGAAAGCGCACTTCTTCTCAGTGTCGAATAGACAGCATTTGAGTGTGTGCTTGTGGTTAAAGCAGCTGGCGCGAGTGAAACACATTCTCTTCGTATGAATCGCTCACACGCGCTCTCGTCTAAATACACCCAAGTGACCACTGGCGCGTGATTGTGAGCGAACACTTCTGTGAACTTCAATTAATAGAGAGTAGATCTGGCCTTGCTATGAAAAATTTGCAAGGAAAACCGAAAATTTTACGATAAATTGTTTTATTTTGCTGATTTTGCGTGTCCACGCTTCATCTACGAAAACCATACAGCAGAGTGATCACCGGCGTGTGCACCTCTGTGAAAGTATCTGCATCCACCTCAGAAAATTTATTAGCTAATGCTCTAGCACTTTGCTGCGATTCAGTGGAAGAGGTAAAAGGAAATAAACAAACGCACTCTTGATGCGTGCACACTTACAAAACAGTGGTGTATAAATGTGAAAGAAAAGAGCTCTCGTTGAAGTTGTCAGTGCGAGGGGAGAAATTTTGCTTGCTCTTCGTCACACAGAGGAGATAGACATCTCTGGCGGTATAACATGCTTCATACTTCATAGTAACATTTATCACACCAAACATCTTTCACCTGCATCCTTTATTTAAGTAGGCTTAATTAACGGACGTATTTGGCTCATATTGTGTCTTTATCAGAAATGTATCAACTCTTCAGAATGAATTTCATCAAAGTTTTGTTTATAGATAAAACAGCCAACGCAAATTGAAAAACAGAGTATCACATACATGACATTTGAGCTACTGACTTTACCAAAGATTTGTTTATTATACCTCCAGAAAAGCGGTAAGTGCTTCCAACTTTCATTGTGTGTTTTACGCGTTTACTATCCTTCTCCAATGCAAGCCCGATGCACAAAACAAGAAAGAGAAAATGCGGTATTTGAACGTTTTATCTCAAGAACGAAAACCCGTCCGTCTATTTGATGTGCACGTAACAAGCAAACAAAACATCGATATAAGAGTTTAGCATAAATATGTCGTCAATATTGACAAGCTCTAATCGCCCTCTTAAGAGATACTCGGGTTAAGAGAAACGAGTTATAACAGTGAAAAATGTTCTTGAATTGAAGAAATCTTGAAAGGTTTTTACTCGTAAACTATGGTCTGATTTTCAAATTTTGACTGCCAGGCGACATCACTAACCCATGTCCGATTTTGCTGAAATTTTTTTATGTGCCTAATTATTTGGGTATAGATACTCTTTAGGGTAGTAAAGAGTATGCTAATCTTACTTACAATCGGAGTCCCCAAATCGAATAACAGGCCAAAGGGCTTGAATTTATTCATTGCCGATTCATTTACTATTTTTTTAGAGAATTACAATTCTTAGTGCACTGCTGGCTTATACTGTTACCGTTGTAATACTGGCTGGCTTGAATAATTATAGTTTAACATTTGACAAGAAAGAAATAGTAAGACGATTTTAGCATGTTCGAAAGATGTTCCTTTTCTTCAAACGACATTTCTACAGTGCTGCTTTCAGCCAACCTCACCTTTTTCAATTCTTGACAATGGCTCGATCTTTGCGACAAAACAAAAATGTGAAAAGGCTTCGTATCTCTACATCTACATCTCTGACCGTCCTTTCGTGAAACAACCAGACGTCCAGATAATTCCATATTTCAGCGTCAGGTCCTTCGCCGCAGTACCATCATCTTGCTCCAGCTACGACCGTGCGAGCTCTCCCATCTCCGAGTGTCGTTGACATCTTGTAGATTCTCATCAGCATGTCTCATTGTTAATTTAATGAGAATGGTAGTACTTCTCATGACACCGACCGAAGTTGTTTGTCTCGCCCAAATATACAACGAGATTAAACGTTATAAAATCTTCCCACCGGCTGACGGTGACGAGGCAGTAAAGCAACGGGAACATCCGGGAAGAAAGAAGAATTTGTGTTTGGCAAACTTGTCACCATTGAGATAGCATTTCCGTGAGAAAGTTGCTTCTTCAAATTGTAAACGGATGCTTTGAAAGTCCGTGTCCCAGGAGGAGTTGAATTTGGTTATTTCTTGGACTAGTTTTATTTTTATGATTATGTTCGAGAGGGCTAAGCTTTAGTTTTTCATTAAGAACCGGCTGACGCTTCACAAATGAAAGTAATATATTTTGTATACTATAATAATGTATACACGGAACGACCGAAATTAGCTCTGCGCCTAATTCGTATTACTGTTTTTGAATTAGTTGATTCTAACAACAAAATTTCCAAAATAACTATAAAATTAGTTAAAATGTAGAATTTACTGTGCTGAAAAAAACTCTTATTTTTAGAGAATGTGTTTAGTTGGCGAATATTCTGGACACAAACCAGCAATATTTCAATCCAACACGAAATTCTCATTGACAACTAATTTCGTTATTAAAATCAGAAACTTTGATTCTATTTATCTATCACCGTCATTACTGAAGGACAGCAGTGTCAAAGCAAAACAATCCATTAAAAAGCTAAAAGGGACAGTCTTGTTGAAACTGCTCGCAAATTGTTTAGATGTTTTTCGCATGTGTTACGATATATCCCTATATAATTTTCTAAACCGATATGTAAAAATGACGTAAACTGTTAGTGGAAAGTGTATTTATTCAGAATTTGTGCGCACTTGAAGCGATTGTGCGTAATAATGTTTTTACGCGGAACAGTGATGTGAATTTCGAATGTTTCACTCTAATTGTGATGAAGGTTTTTTGTATCTTCAAACCTTCCGAGCTGCGCCGTCCGGTGTACTATTTGTATTCGGTTTTTGTTTTCCGAGTGCTCAAAGTTTTCAGTGAGAATGAAGAAACAGTGATTTAGAAGAAAAAAAATTCAAAAAGATGTTTACGTTTCGTTTATGTCTTTTTCTCCAACACAACATCGTATTTATACCTGCCAATATAGAAAAGACAACCGCGTCTGAATTTTTTTCGGCAGTAGTGTGCCATCTAGTGGCTAGTAGTCATTAAGGTGTTACCGTTTCGGTGACAGGGCGCCATATAGCTGCAGATTGCAGAAGCCAATTCAACCATTCATATTGGTTGAAAACAACATTATATTTCTTTAATTCAACTAAAAAATTAGTTGACTGGATATGAAGTGTGCCTTAGCTAAGAAATGACAGTACGTTTAATTTGTGAATTCAACTAAAAAAAATAGTCATTTCAACAAATATTTTATTATTATTAAGGGAATGAGAATAAAAAATCTAAATCAGCAAAAGTAAGATTTTTTTAGTTGTCTCAAAAAATAACTAACTAAAATCAGCAAATCAACTAAATTTTTCGCGAAAATGCTGATTTCGGTCGTTCCGTGTACCATTAATAATATTTCCGTGCATTCCATGTAAATATTTTAAATTTTGAATCAAAAACTGAAATAGAAAACAGTATAAATGCATATAGCAATTCACACAAAGCCTAACTTCATTCGCTTATGTTTATAACACTAAACGGTTCAATAGTTTATAATACACAGATAAAAGTCCATTGCCGGTACCATGATTACGAAATTATGACAATCATGAAACGTGTTTTCTCATGAGATCGTACCTGTTATTAATGATATTATGAGCAAAATTATTTAAATCATGAAAATTTATATGAAATTTGCTCACAAAATCATCAGTAGTAGGTTCATGATTTCTTAATCATGGTACCGGCAATGGATTTGCATCCGTGTAAGATATCATTCAATGTTACCCTCGGCAAATGACCGTAAGGTTGAAACCGAGGGTAAATAAGGTAACATAATAAATAATAATAATGTTACAATTACTGAAAATATATTAAGGACTGACTTCATCCATCAAGCTAATTCAAAAATGTCAAAAATCGATAAGGAACTGATATGCGAGTATGGTCAGTATAATAGTTGACACAAAACAATAATATGTTTCTTACGAATAGAACTATTTTTATGGAACTGTGATAACTTCCTTGTGCAGTTCCGATACCAAATAGATGCGCCAGCCGAATAAATATTTATTTTAAAAAAATCAAATTTTAAATTTTTTGCTCTTTTTGCCTTTCTCATATAGAAAGGTTATGCAATCACTGTGAAAACCGACTTTTGAACCGAGGCCCGGAGGGCCGAGTGTCATATATTATTCGACTCAGTTCGTCGAGTACGCAAAATGTTTGTGTGTGTGTGTGTATGTGCGTACGTGTGTATGAAACGTTTTTTTGCACTAACTTTTCTCGGAGATGGCTGAACCGATTTTCACAAACTTGGATTCAAATGAAAGGTCTTGTAGTCCCATACAAAATTCCTGAATATTATTTGAATCCGACTTCCGGTTCGGGAATTATGGGGTAAAATGTGCAAAAAATTGTGAAATTAGGTGCACTAACTTTTCTCAGATATGGATGAACCGATTTTCACAAACTTGGGTTCAAATGAAAGGTCTTGTAGTCCCATACAAAATTCCTGAATATTATTTGTATTTATAATTTGGTAAAATGTGCAAAAAAAAATGAAAATATGTTTTCTAGCTTTTCTCATAGATGGCGCGACCGATTTTCATAAACTTAGGTTCAATTGAAAGGTTCTGTGGTTCCATACGTAATTCCTGAATTTCATCAGGATCCGATCCGGAAATATAGGGTAAAGTGTGTTAAAAATTGTATACCATTACTGAAAAGAACGGAAAACCGTAAAAAGTTTTCTAAATCGACCTCAAATCTTCTGCAATGAATAGTTTTTTATCAGCAGACGGTCAAACAAACCGATTTCGGTTATTGTTTTTAGGAATCGAAGAAAATTATTTTGAAGAATATAACAGTATTATATATGATAGTATGATTGATATGAGAAAGGCATCATTACACCACTAGGTGGATTAAAACAGTTTTTTTAATTCTTTTTATATATATTATATATATATATATATATATATATATATATATATATATATATATATATATATATATATATATATATATATATATATATATATATATATATATATATATATATATATATATATATATATATATATATATATATATATATATATATATATATATATATATATATATATGTAGAATTCACTCAAACATTAGAATTTTTTCCGAGACCCAGATGGCCCTCTGTGTCATATATCAATCGATTCAGCTCGACGAGCAAATGTCCATGTGTGTGTGGGTATGTTTAAAGTCTGTATGTTTGTTCTTAACAAAGAAGTCGAGATGTCAGAGATAAAAGGCTTCTTGTGAGCCTGAATGCTATTGAATTGTGAGCCTAAATGCTATTGAACGGTTTTTGAGATCGTATGTTTATTTTTCGAGTTATATGTAAGTTTTATGTAATTTTTCAGTAAAAAAATTCAGTTTTTCAACTAAATCTGTGAGAAATGTTTTAATAAACCAAATATGTTTGGAGACTTAAACTACACACGGTAGTTAGCTGTCCAATAAGCCAAAGTTTGTTAAAACCCGTCCATTTTTATCGAAGATGTCGATATTTTTGTGTGGGTGTTTTTTTCCACTATTCCAGCAGTAGGGGTTTCGAGTGCTGTATGATAAAGCGATGCCTGGGCGCAAAGTGAAACACGATTTTCAATACTGCTGTATGCAATTGTTCCTAAGCACTATATTTCTATGGCAGATTTCAGCACGGTTCGTTTTTGGCAACATAATCGTTCGAATATGACATATGTATTAGAAAGATGGTAGTGTTTTCGAATTCAAAACAATTTCGTATTTATATCGCTCTAAATTACTTACAGCAACAATTGCTGGAAGACCAGAACACCCATATACCATTCGAATCAGTTTGTCGAGATAAGCAAATGTGTGTGAGTATGACAAATAATGACACTCAATTTTCTCGGAGATGGCTTAGCTGATTTCTACAAACTCAGATTCATATGGCGAGTCCTATAATTCAATTTAATCTTGAATTCAATTTGAATCCAACTGCTAATTTAATATGAATAATATAATAAATTGATAAAATAATAAAACAATATCACTCGTAGATGACAGGATGACATGTGTGAAAAAAAAGGTCACTTTTCCTCGTAGATGGCTGAACCGATTTCCTCCATCTAAGATTCAAATGAAATGTCGTAAGATCCTTCTGGATCAGAAAATACGGGGTGATTGGTGTAAAAATGTCAATTTCATATAAGCTTATCGAATTTATCGGGTTTGTAGATTTTGATAGTCGATGACCAAATAAAATGATTTTAGTTTTATCGGCATTCGGTTTACGATTCCACATTACGATTTCTGAATAATTTCAAAGAATCAATTTTCAAAAATTTTGAAATGGTTTAAAATTCCTTAGGTAAATTTAACAGACTTCGGCTACACCGGTTTTCGAATTATGGTAGCGGAAGTATCAGGAATAAAGGACCTCGATCGTTTCCCCAAAACAGACCAAAACGAATTTCATAAACAAAAATGTGGGTGGGTGGGTGTGTGTGCGTACGTATGTTACGTTTTTGCACTAATTTACTTACAAACTAAGATTCCAATGTACGGTCTATGAGCCCTTCACAAAGGTTCTGAATTTCATTTCGATTCGATTTGGCGTGACCGACTTTTAAAAAATTTGATTCAAATGAATGATCTTATGATCCTATAACAAACTTCTGAATTTCATTTGGATCCGACTTTCGGTTCCGGAATAATAGGGTAAAGTGTGGTAAAAGTTTTATACCGTCACTTAAAGGGACTAAACAAAACGCGTAAATTTTTATCTAAATTTGGCCTCAAGGAAAATGATGACAAAGAGATCCCGTAAAAAAAATATTTTTTTTGTTAAACGCCAAAGCGCAAATAAGCCGAATTAAAAACACTATAAAAACCATAAAAATATAATGGATCGAAGCTTTATCTGTGAAGCCTTGTATGTTGTATCACATACGACGACAATGTGCGAAAAAATCGAGATCAAAGCTCGATGAAACAACTCAAATGGTGGTCAGCTAGTGATCAATCAGGAACACTTAGAAATGGCCAACATCGGAAGCAATCGAGAGCAAGAGATTAAAACGTTGAAAAGAGTGGCCAGCTGTTACATTCGGAACCGCAACCTATCCGTCAAATACAACGTAAGTAAACTGGGAGTGTCGTTTACAACAATATATTGAGCTTAAGAATGAGCCAAAGTGCGACGATAAGCAAAACAAATCGGCCATAGAGCGATCACAGAAACTAGGTAATGAAGATACTGATGAAATTTGATTGCGTGGTACAAGATGATAAAACCCTTGTCAATGCAGATTTTGAACAGATTCATGGATAGGAATATTATACAGCAACTGGAAGAGGAAAGGTGGCTGAAATTTTCAAAATCAGTAAGCATAAAACAGGAAATTTAAGCTCAGAAGCATCTGAAAATTTTCTGTTGCCCTTACTCGAAAATGGTAATTGTACCGGTCGTTATGGTAGAATTTGGCATCTTGCTATTACCGAAAAAGGTGATAGAGTAGTATGCCGCTGGTGGTGCCGATATGAATCCTCTCAATATGCTTAAGAAACGCCAAATAGAAAAACATTGAGTATGAAAAAAAGCATAACAAGCTTGATGGTTCACGTTCCTAACATACGAGTACACATCTTTGGAACATAATACAAACTGTAGTATTTACTGCTTATTTGGTAGGCAGCGCTAGAGGTTACTACTCGTAAATTTGCTGATATGGTGAAACGTACAATTGGAATAAGGGGTATTTTTGCAGCAGTGAACAGATTTCATGATTTAAAGTAGCATTAACTGCATGTTCAAATTTGTTTTTATTCGTACCGACTGTGTATTTTACTCTGTCGACTTTGTTTTTGAGAAGGTACTACACACTTGACATTTTTTATTTGCTGTGTCTTTTTGACAGATGAGACTACCTACTTTTATTAATTTTAGTCTACAAGTCATAATCAACTTTTCATAAAGATAATGTTAAATGATAAATCAAAGAATGATCTTCGGGTTGCGAATATATGAAATATGGATTTTTATCAAATCCCAGAACTCACCTCTACTATCCCAATTAGGTATCTCTGGTACATTTCTCGCATATTCGGGTTAATTTGATCAATACACCTTGGCATAAATTGATTAAATAACTCAAATTAAACATATCGAGGGGAATTCATGCCGTGAGCATTTCTGCCAGCCTTGCGATGCCTTGCATAAAACTTGTTTTGTTAAGGTTATGCTATAAGTGAGTATGCCGAAATTTTTGTAACTTCCGGTTGGGAACCGGTTGCAGATACGATGTTGTCTCGCATAAATTGTCTCCATTCAAGTAGGTTATGTATGGCAACGGTAACTCATGAAGCTGCGCGCCGCTTTTCAAGTGATTATTAAGGCATGCATGAGACTTTTTTGGACGTAACAGTGTCTGTGACCAATCAAGTTGTTTCATTTTGTTTATTGTCGTAATACTAGTAGCTGAACAAGTGCAACCGGTTACGAGGTTCGAATTTTTCTCTATATTTTCCTGTGCTATAAGCTTCTCCATATCCCATTGTCAATGCCGCGCTAGGAACAGTTCAAATAAAACCGGGTAGAATTTCAGAATTTTGTGCCCTTCAATTGTACCCAACAATATAAACGTTTCATATGCGGAAAACATGAATAATGTTTTCCAGAATTTATGTCGGTGCAACAAATCAAACATTCCAATGGAAAATCTTCTTGAACTTTCCATTAAACATTCAACTTTGTATTTGGACTCACATTGACACACTTATTGTTAACTGGCTTCTATCAAACCAACATACAGGATTACTTGAAAATGATGATGATGACTCTCAGAAGATAAGAGGGTTTACCCAGTAGATATTCGCAAAGAGGGTGTCGAAAGCCTATCAATCGTAAATAGCTAAAGGCAATCTGACGAAACCGAAGATGATGCAAAAGTGCTAGAGCTTAAAAATGATTGGCACGAGTTCGAGTTCAAAGGTCTTAAAAGACTACACATAACAAAAAAACAGCATTGATCCAGGAACGTAGATATACGACAAATCAGTCGTAGCAATAACACAACGACAAAATTCGCACACTTTAAAACGCGGATCTTCCTTCGGTGGACATTAATTATGTACATAAGATCGCAATAACGAAGTCGCTAGAGTGTCTTTTGATATGAAAACATCGTGTATCGACTAATTCAATAAGGGCCTGTCCATAAAAGACGTCACGCCGCAAGGAGGAGGGGGGTGTTTCATAAAACGTGACCTTTTGTGACAGGGGGGAGGGGGAAGGTTTTTGGAATGTGACGTTCAATATTTTCAATGAGCCATTTTTGAAATACCTAATTATATTACTGCTTTGCCCTATTTCCTGAAAAAATCTCCACAATAAACGTTTACATTCTATAGGAAAACATGTATTTGTTGATGTAAAAGCTTCTTCTTGTGAATTCGGAAATGAGTGATGCAGGAAATCATTTCTGTTGTGATCAGCAAAAGTGCACGGAGGAGCGAGTAAATTAGCGAAATTAATAAATTTTGTCAAATATGAGTAAAAAAGAAAAGGTTGCCTTCAAACGGTTTAACTTAAGTTATGCACTGACAATTTTTTCAGTAATTTGATTTTCTAGCATTGATAATAGTATGTCATAAGAATTTCTCTTATCTGATTCTGATGCAGTTTATTCAATTGTACTCCATTTGAAAAAGGGCGGGAGATCAACGATTTCAGACGTAGATCATGTCATGTCTTATCTTGATCATATGTGATTTTCCTCCACCAACATCAAAGCTCATCGAATCATCCAATGATTGAACTTACATAAATCAAGAATCATTTTAGCTCAAAATCACTACCCATTGTGTGACGGAAGAGCAGTACCGATATTGATCGATGTGATTTAAATTTCACTGATCAACTGATAATGAAAAGATTCTCCGGCAGTGATCTCGTTTTGATGAGGTTTTGGTCTTTATTTTCTCAGCCCTGTATGCTGCACTAAGGAAATATTATTTTTTACCTAAAACAATAATATATCTATATCGATTTTTCCCTCATATTTATATGGTTTGTCATATATATTGAATGTATTGAGATGAATTATATTTATTTTGAATTCGTGACATGTGACATAGGGGGAGTGGGGGGTCTTTGCTTCTGTGACAATTTGCGACAAAGGGGGGAGGGGGAGTAAAAAATCGTCAAAAAAGTGTGACGTCTTTTATGGACAGCCCCTAATATCACCAAACTCAATCCAGCTGTTGACATTCGAATAAAACTCAGATAGCAAAGCCGGCAAAATCGAATACTAAATTTAATGCACGTGCTCACATCATTCAGTTTTGCATCGAGTTCCACCCTGGTAATCATCGCGGAAAATCTTTCCTCTAGCATAATTATCTCAAAACTCATTCATATTGTAGTGAAAACGCATAGGCAACTTCATTTTTTGCTGTCGTAGAAGATGGCAGTAGTGAACAAAACATTGCATAGTAAGGTACACCTGCAACACAGAAAAAGAAATTGAAACCAACTAATTTCTGTTGTAGTATTATTGACAACATGATTATTCTTATTATTTTTTTTCTTTATTTTTATTGTTGTTATTATTATTATTGTTATTATTATTATTATTGTTATTACTAATCAAACTAAATCACAAATCAAATGATCACTATAATATTTTTTATTTTTTTTGCAAAACAAAAACATTACTTTTAGGTCCACTAGATTCCACCACTGACTCAGTATGCACTCTAAGCAAAAGGAATTGAACAAGTTAGACCTTTTTCATGATTCATGATTGGACGGCTACTTGCCAACCGTTGTCACCGAGACAAGCGACGAGGTTCGTCTGGTAACTGTGGCAAAGAACGTCGGTTTTTTTCATCAAAAAGTAGTGTTTCATCAACACACGAAATTCCTTTTTTTCAATTTTTTTCACAATAACAAAAGTAGCTTCACTCAAAATGCAATATCTCACAAACTAATAATCAGACAGCTGTCAAATTTATACACGTATCTTTTGAAGGTTGGTACTAACTGAAAATGGTATGGATTTAATTCTAGTGGCGCCCTCTCATAGAAACGATACGAACTTTTCAGCCGATCTGTTAAACCACAAAGACACAAAAAAGTCCGAATTTAAATTTAAAAAAAAAATTGGTATCTTCAACAATGTTTTAGATAATTTTAAATACAGTAATTTTGTCGAAGACATAAACTTTTTGTATCATATAGTTTAGAAGATATGAACGATCTATTTTCGGGCAGGCAAAAGAAAAACAATTTACATAACTTTTTGTGTGAGTTTTGGGACATGGTTTGTAACCTTAAAAGAACTTTTATACTATGTTGAATAAGTATCGTGAATAACACATGGGCTGAAAAGTGCCGGGTCTAACAAATAAATGGCGCTAGTTTTATTGCAGTCGCCTTTTATTCAGTTAATACTCACCTTTAAAAGACAGCTGTTAAAATATCGTGATATTCTATTTATTAGTTTGTGAGTTGTTGTGCTAAGAGTGACACTACTTTTGTTATTTTCAGAACAATGGATCAAACACTATTTCGTGTTTTAATTTTACACTACTTCTTGATGGGAAAAAATACCGTTCAAGCGAAGCAATGACTTGAAAAGTGTTATGGAGACTCCGCTCCGTCAGAAAATACAATAAAACGTTGGTTTGCTGACTTCAATGGTAATACCAGAAAACATTTAAAAAAAATCCACAAAATCGTTTTGAATGATCGAAAAGTGAAGTTGCGTGAGTTAGCTGACATCGTAAAGATATAAAAAGAACGTGTTGTCTTTATATTGCATAAGCATTTTACTATGAGAAAGCTCTGTTCAAAGTGGGTGCCGCGTTTGCACGCTGTTGACCAAAAACGAGAACGTTTTAAAGATTCTGAACAGTGTTTGGTCATGTTTTACTGTAACAAACTGTATGTGACAATGGATGAAACATGGAATCATCACTGAGTGGACAGCAACTAGTGAACCTCATCCAAAGTGCCAAAAAGCACAACATCGGCTGGAAATTGTAATATTTATCGACTATCTTGAGAAAGGAAATACCATTAACAGTGAATATTGTATAGCGTTATTGAAGCGTTTGAATGCTGAAATTGCAAAGAAACGACCGCATATGGTAAAGAAAGAATTCTGTTTCATCAAGACAACGCACCGTGTCTATCAATATAATGGCAAAACTACATGAATTGAACTTCGAATTCCACCATATTCGCCAGATTTGGCTCCCATCGACTACTGGCTGTTCGCAGACCTGGAAAAAATGTTCACCGGTAAGAAATTTCGCACGAATGAATAGGTTATCGCTGAAACTGAGGCCTATTTTGATACAAAAGATAAATCGATCTACAAAAGTTGTATTGAAATATTAGAGCGGCGCTGAAATGATTGCGTTGCTCTTAATGGAGATTACGCTGATGAATGAAGCTTTTGTTAATCCCGGGACTTTTCAGCCCATGTGTTTACACTTAAATTGGTTTACCGATGTCAGCTGTTTCATCTTCGTTATCTGATTTTTTTAGTAAAATTAACATTTCATCGCAGCGGTACCTCAAAGTACTGCTGTCAACAAATGTTTATTTTTGCGTCAAAATATGAAAAAAAATACCGAAGGAGTTTAGTGTGTTATATCCAGAGCCTTCGAGAGAAAATGTGGGCCCGGGAGGACTGCAATATTACGGGTACCTACACACGACAATAAAAAAAATGTATGTGATGTGCTTGTAATGTTTTTCTGCGAAGAACAAGTTTAAAATTACTGATTTATTATTATTATTTTTCGAGAAATATTTATTCAAATTCAAACGTAACTTCGAAGTTTTTAAAAACTTGTGAGCATGTCAATATCGTCAAATTAAGAAAGAATTAAATATATTAATCTCAAGGCAGATGAGTTCTTAGTTTCAATTTTATTTTATTGTAAAACATATAATACAATTTCAAATCGTAAAATTCTCCAGCTTTGAATTTAGCTTTATTGCAACTTAGTTATTTAGTACACAGAAGAAAATTATGAATTTTACGGGTGACAGAATTCTAAAAACGATACAATTCACAACTACTTAATCAGTTGACGCAATATTCCACTTGCCCGGAATTTTACATGCTCCGAATGTAATTTGCACTCGGCTACCAAGTGCCGCTGTATGGATTTATATTTATCAATTATTCGATGAACAGATATGAGCTCTGCGGTTCAGTTGAGTAGCCGAAGTTCTTGTGATCTAATGTTTCTCTGTTCAAGTCGCGCTGCTGCTATCGATCTTTTGTTTTTTATTTCATTCGAATTCAAGACATGTTATTTTCAAAGCACACAATTTTACATGTTCTGGAATATAAATTTGTATGAAATACGACGCTCCATTGATGTGCATCTTATAAGATGTAAAATCACATGATTTTTTCAAACTGTGTAGTAAACCAATAAATCTTTGTAAAAAAGACATAGCAACGTGCATCATAACTGCTATGTAAAAGAAGCATAAAAGGCAGAACTTGTGCGCCTTACCAAGTGTTATCAAACTAGTTCTCAGTAACGAATATTTGATTTGATCCACACACTTAAATTTTTTACATCTTATTAGACGCACATAAATGGAGCGTCACAATTCACGCACATTTACATGGAAGATCATTTAATATTGTGTCTAAAACTACATGACATGAATTTCATTGAAATAAAAAAATGGGTTTTGTAGCAACCCACCGCGACTTGAACCGAGAATCATTGGATCGCAAGTTCGTCTGATGCATTTAAATTCATACAGTCGCACCTGCTAGTAGAACGCAAGTTACAGTCGAAAACAGTAAAATTCAAACTCATCTAACATTAAGTCATTACAAATAAAATTTTCCGTCATTTGACAAATTAGGTCTTTATGAATTACATCGTATAAGGGATTAAGTGTTTTTTTCAAATCTAGTATGTTTCGAATCACAACGAATACGTGTCACTTTTTCATTGTCACATTTTTTTCCGGTGACCAGTTTTCAACAAAAAACAGTTCTTTCGAACTTGACGTAAGAATAAGGTTACACAGTTCGAAAAAATCATGTTATTTTACATCTTATAAGATGCACATCAATGGAGCGTCGTATTTCATACAAATTTATATTCCAGAACATGTAAAATTGTGTTGATAAATATAAATCCATACAGCGGCACTTGGTAGCCGAGTGCAAATTACACTCGGAGCATATAAAATTACGGGCAAGTGGAATATTGCGTCAATTGTAAGATTAAGTAGTTGTGAATTGTATCGTTTTTAGAATTCTGTCACCTGTAAAATACATAATTTTTTTCTGTGTACCGAAAAGTTACGTTGGACCTGTGTGATGAGATGTAAATTCGTAACATCATTGTAACTCTTTTGCCACCATCATAGTCCGACTTGTTTTGTATTGTCAATCATGCGAGCATTATGCAGTAAATGTTATTTTTAATTCCTTTTATGAATAAGTTACAGGCTACTTGTGTACTTAAAGCCATCTTCGTGAAAATTGAGCTGTTAGCAGACATTGTCCGACCTCGTCAAACTGAGTTGAATGGTATATAACACTAGAGGTCTCTGTTAGTATAATCGAGATTCGATTTTAAACAAAGCAAAGCCTTGGTACTACATTCCTATAGTGAAATTTGACCTTCTGTTTCAACAGACTTTGCAGCCAGATTTGATTCAGATTCTACTGACACTACGAATCCTTCCAGGTCGGTACTTGAACATATGGCAACTGGTTTGTAAGACCAGCGCCCTATGCATTGAACCGCCAACCAGATTTGATTTTAAACAGGTTATATAAAACCACTTATCATGAAATCGTTGAAGTAATAGTGATATCAATTCTGGGTAACGTGAATTTTGCTCTAAAATACCAGCCCGCCGGCATTTCTTACATAACGACATTTTTGGATAGCCTAACCCAAATATAAACAATTGGCTTTCATTCGAAAGCATCAAACAGGGATTTCATTCGAAAGCATCAAATAGGATCTAATATCACTTCACTAGAATACCTTCGAATCACAATCTTATAATATATAATATAATATATTCTTCTGCTACACATCCGCTACTAAAACATATCCGAATACTTACATAGTACAGATTCAGCTGCTTCGATTCCCTTCACAGACAGCGCTAGCACTACACTGAATAACACTAAACCTAGTGACATTTTCACACTGACATTCATACTTGACTGGATATAATATTCTGTATCACTGTAAGGTGAACTTTGCTGCTGTCGCTGTACAACCTTCAACGACTGCAATCAGGACTGGGACGAATACTCAATGGCAGCACTTAATCTGAAATTGTCAGAGAAAAACATAAATTATTAGAGACACCAGTATAAGTTTTCTAATTAGTCCAATTGAGTTCTTCACTCACATAAGCACACGAAAGGAATGAAACGAAAATGTTAGATTTGCTCCGGCACAAACGTTCAAAATTTCAGCCTAGCGGGCGCCTCTGCACGGAACTCAACAAGAGGTGTGAAATCCCCTTTTGTCTGTGCCGGGGTTGTTGGGGAAGACCATCTGCACCCCATCTGTATTTGTAATGTTTATATAAATATGTAATGTACGTACGTACGCAAATAAAGCTTACCCGCGTAGGTTATCGCAAAAACGTAATCGAATGCGCGAGAATAGGTACTTACAAACCGCGAAATATTGTGGGTAGTGGATAGTAAAATTAGTAATATGAGAGAAGCAAAGAGAACGGTTCCAAACGAATCCTCCAAAAGTGCCCACTTCATCAAGCAAAAAGTTTTTGTGGCGTTTCCCGCGCAGCTGATAATCCTCAGCATCAGTACCTTCAAGAATAGTCGGCCATGTGATCAATGCTGGCACGGAAACAGATAAAGTGGGCGGGGTAGTGTCCGAAGCGGAAAATCTCCCAAGCACCATTAAGTGTAAAGTAAACAAATCCCTTAACAAATTCAGAAACAAAAAAACAGTGCTTGTAATTCGTAGTAAAAGCTAACGAATGTATAAACATGTGAGGTAAATCAGACATTCCATCATGTTAAATGCACGGAAAGACCGATATCAGCATTTTGGCGAAAAAATTAGTTGATTTTCTGATTTTAGTTAGTTATTTTTTGAGACAACTAAATAAATCTTACTTTTGCTAATTTAGATTTTTTAATTCTAATTTCCTTGATAATAATAAAATATTTATTGAAATGGCTATTTTTTTAGTTGAATTCACCAATTGTCATTTCTTAGCTAAGGCACACTTCATATCCATTCAACTAATTTTTTAGTTGAATTAGAGAAATAAAACGTTGTTTTCAACCAACATAAATGGTTGAATTGGTTTCTGCAATTTGCAGCTATATGGCGCTCTGTCGCAGAAATAACGCTAACACCGTAATGACTACTAGCCACTAGATGGCACTAACGATTTCAGTCGCGGTTGTCTTTTCTATATTGGCAGGTATAAATACGATGTTGTATTGGAGAAAAAGACATAAGCGAAACATAAACTTCTTTTTGAACATTTTTCTTCTAAATCGCTGTTTTCTTCATTCGACTTCGCGAAATCGACCATCTCACTGAAAACTTTGAGCACTCGGAAAATAAAAACCGAATACAAGTAGTACATCGAACGGCGTGGCCCGGAAGGTTGGAATATACAAAAAAACATCATTTGACATGTACAATTAGAGTGCAACATTCGAAACTCAATTCACTGTTCCGCGTAAAAACATTATTACGCACAATCGCTTCAAATGCGCACAAATTCTAAATAAATACACTTTCCACTAACAGTTTAAGTCATTTTTACATACCGGTTTAGAAATTTATGTATGGATATGTTGTAACACATGCGAAAAACATCTGAACAATTTGCAAGCAGTTTCAACAAGACCGTCCCTTTTAGCTTTTTAATGGATTGTTTTGTTTTGACACTTCTCATGAATTTTTGGCTAATAAACTGGTGATAGATAAATAGAAACAAATTTTCTGATTTTAAAAACAAAATTAGTTGTCAATGAGAATTTCATGTTGGATTGAGATATTCCTGGTTTGTGTCCAGAATATTCGCCAACTAAACACATTCTCTAAAAATAAGAGTTTTTTTCAGCAAATAAATTCTCAATTTTAACTAATTTTATAGTTATTTTGGAAATTTTGTTGTTAAAATCAACTAATTCAAAAACAGTAATACGAATTAGGCGCAGAGCTAATTTCGGTCGTTCCGTGTGAAATTCATCACAACATGTGGCTTATGAGGATGAAACGGATCTACACGATGAACGTCAGCCACCGAATCCGGCTTCCTGTGTTGAAGATTTTAAATTGGACACGGCAGAAAAAAACAGAATGTTGAATACAAAACAGAATTACTAGTACAATATAGCATAGCAATCACTCGTGTGGTGAAATTCTAAACAATGTTCAACTAATGTGAAATGATGAGATTCTCCAAGCTCACATATTCAACATTACAGGGTACAACGACACATCTTTGCAAAATTCCATTTGTAATGACTTATTATTGGATAAGACTGAATTTCCAGATTCGGAACCAGGACTATAATTTGCAACTTCCAGCCACACAATATTACATGTTCTCGCACGTAAATTTGTGTGAACTGCGACGCACCATTTATGTACATCTTATAAGGTGTAGAATCACAAAGTTTTTTCGAAGTGTATACAAAATCCGTGTAGGTGAATTTCCCAGGTCAATGAGAATTTGTTTTTTAAAAACATGTCGCAGTACCGAGGGACTGTCGAAAGAAAAATATGATGGAATATTTTTTCTGGTATCCGGAATGATGAACGTGTGTTACGTATGCGACCGTCAAACATCGATAACTAGAAAACCTAGTACTTATCTATCTATATATATAAAAATGCAGAGATCATTCTTTGTAATCGTATCACTTAAGAACGGATGGACGGATTTACATGATTCTGTTTTTGTTTAATCAGTTTTTAGCCCCACCGGGTTCGTACATCAAAAAAATTAAGAAAACTTGCCGGAAAAGTGGGAAAAATCCATTAAGTTGTTTTCTATGGACAATTGAATTGAAATCGCAAATGATTGCTAGATCATCGGTAGATGTTTGGCGCATAACGAGTTGCATGAGTGTTTGGCCGTCGAAGAAAGGAATACTAGATCGTTGAAAGAATCTTTTGGCGCGCAACAAGTTGATTTGTGTGAAGTGCATACTTGAGTCATGTGGTTCGTCATTCCGAGGCACGTGTCTAATTGGGTATCAACTTTGTCGCTTACTAAATGACTGGCGGAATTCCAGAATGTGTGTAATGGAGTCAGATGAATACTATTGGTCGTTGTGAATCAACAACAAGTTTGTGCTCTAGAAACACTAAAGTCAAACTACGAGATTTTCCTTGCATTTTGCTTTCGAATGATTATTGAATTTTAAATTACACGAAGCGCACATAATAAGTGGCAATTAGATAGTCAATACTCAAGATGGATTGATATTATTTCACTAAATTGTATACAACATCGTCAATCTGGTAGGTGATGCTACAAGAACTCTAAGCCTCTCAATGCATGAACCGTGAAAGATTTTTTCTACAGTTTTTCGCTCCATCTCATACTTTGAGTACTTCACGGCCCTTACCAAAATATATGCAGTTTTGCAATAATCTGCGCTGTGTGGAATTGGCCAAGGGATAATCGCAATTTGACAATTATCCCAGAAAATCGAACCGATGAATCAACTTGATGATTCTCATACTAGGTTACAATATTTCGAAACATTTGTGTTGAGCATTCACAGATATTTTCATAGACACAACTTATGCCGAAGTTATATGTACATAGTTAGAATAGGCGAGAATAGTAAAATGATTCTATCACAATTATCCACTGCCCGTATATAATCGGATCGCAAAACGAGAATTGCTTCAGAGCGAATCCCTACCCCAACGTGCTAACCCGTGATGCTCAGAAGGGTTGTCGAGAGAAAATCGTTTTCGCACTGGTGTCCATTCTGTGTTAAATGGACCATGCAGGTGTTTTGTTACTGAGATGATATTCGTCTCTCTTTGATGGCACTGATTGAATCGTGTGAAGAGTTGCTAGAGAGCGTTCTTTGATATGATAAAAGCCATTCTTGCTGAGAAGAATGCTCAAACTGGTAAGTTCAATATCAACTTGAAATGTAAGCGTCGTCTCTCCAAGGCACCAGAAGTTCCTTCGTATCTAAAAATATCCACTTTATTAGAGCTTTAAAGTACGTGTGGTACTTTCTGGCAACTTGAACGTACAGAACAAGATTTTAGAAAACCTTTTCGATGGTCAAAAGCTGTACACATGCTCACATTAATTTTGGGTGATGTTTCTTTGTTTTGGGCTAAAGCGAATGGCTGTCGAATTCCGTTGATTGTAGGTTAAGTTAACCACTTAGTCGTTTGACAATTCTGCTCTCAGAAGACATAAATGGGAACAAATTATTTTTGGGCGAGACGAAGTTCGACGGGTCAGCTTCTTAAGCCAAACATTTTTTGCGAAATTTTGGTTACTTGGACTAAATACAAATTGTAAATACTCTACCGAATGAACAACTCTAGAAAAGAAATTCTTCAACATAATGTTAAATTTATCAATACAAATCCCTTTAAGAGAGGTAATTTTTTTATTACAGGAAACAAGAATCACATCTGGAAGAAAAAACGTCTATTATGTCGAAGCCATTAGAGAGGGATCTCTGTTCACTGCTTAACAGAAGTATATCACATCATCACAATAATTTGTGATGATATTTCTATATGGGCTACAACGAATGTGTGTTAAGTAATCAGAAAAATAATGGAGAAAAATGTTAACCCCTTAGTCGTTTGACAATAAACATAAATTCGAACAAATAATCTTAAATCGAGACGAAATTCGACGGGTTAGCTAGTATCATAAAAAACTTTCTAAAACAAATAAACTAAATTTGTAAAAATCGTTTCAGACGTTTCCGAGAATATGAGGTGAGTTCCGGGTTGGCGGTTCAAAGCATAGTCGCTCTAAATGACAGTTTGTGATTTGAAACACATTTCACCGTGTAATTCTGGAACCGAAAAATGGGTCCGGATAAAATTCAATATCTTTATATCAGATTCATTTGAGCCCTGTCACCTTATACATGAATCTCTGTTTGTCAATATCGACTCAGCCATCACCTAGAAAATCAAGTGCATATTTGTTGCACATACACACACAGACATTTTACGAACTTGACAAACTGATTCGAATGATTTCTTCTACACCGGCCTAGATTCAAAACCGCAAAACCGGCCTATTTCCAAACAAATAACCAGATCGCAGTTTTTGGTACGACAGTGAAACAATCTCGTCGGTTGACCTAGTACGCCTACCGCTCAGCTGTTTGTCATGATTCGATTAATTGTTTTTAAATCACGACTCCGTTGTGTAACCTCATTACAATGCGAACTTCACAGCTGACGAATATCGCAGACACTGATAGCAGTACGCACAAATAAGCAAATGGAATTAGCTACACGAGCAGTGCAAGTACAGACATGCACAAGACTAAAAGTGTTAAGACTTTTAAAAGATAAACGCACGGTCCTTACTCTTTGAATATGCCTCGTGCCTTTCACAGCATCAAGCATCCTAGTTTTACTAAGAATCCTTTCAAGTCAAGGCCCGAGTATAAATTTGTTACATACACACACAGTTCGAAAAAATCTTGTAATTTTACATCTTATAAGATGCACATAATCGGAGCGTCATATTTCACACAAATTCATATTTCACACAAATTATTCAAGAACATGTGATTTGAAAATTACATGGCTTGAATTCGAACGAAATAAAAAAACAAAAGTTCGTTAGTAGCATCGCTTGAACCGAGAAACATTAGATCACAAGCTCATCGGTTACTCGACTGAACCACGGAGCTCATATCTGTTCGTTGAATAATTGATACATATAAATCCAAACAGTGGTACTTGGTAGCAGAGTGCAAATTACATTTGGAGCTTGTAAAATTTTGTGCGAGTGGAATATTGCGTCATTTGAAAAATTAAGTAGTTGTGAATTGTATCGTTTGTAGAATTCTGTCGCCAGTAAAATTCATAAGTTTTTTCTGTGCTCTTAATTTAAGACAAAAAAAAATTAAAATCTGATTATAATCTGATATTGTCCTCCACATCAAAATAACAACTAATTGAGAAAATATGTTTTTTTTTCAAATATTTGATTTTGGATTTGCACAGATAAAAATACTTTGTGATTTTACATTTATTTTCATGCACATATTTGGAGCAGGTAATTGAATGGAAATTTACATTATAAAACGAAGGTCTTGTTTAATGAGAAACTAAATTAATTTTAATGTAATTTTACATCAATCATGGTTTTAAATCAGATTTTCGTTCCAACTGATGTCTATTTCATAGTACTATCGGTTTACATGTCGTGTAAGTTTCATCTTTTCTCTCTGTGTGGTGTTACAACGTCAACAATATATATGTTCCAAAATTAGATATTATTGTTTTTCCACATAAAATAACGGTTTTCCATTATATTTCATGATATTAGTTAAAAAATTCTACTCGTGATGTGGCCCTTGGCTCTCTAGTATTCGGTCTGAAAGTCGGTTTTCACAGTGGCCCTTATTACCGGTATCACTTCACGGTGAAAGTCGAGTGAAGTGAATTCAGGTCCTTAGCACAGAAGTCGCTTCAAAGACAAAAGTAATTATTTGGATGAACTTGATGTCATTATGAACATCACGCCTCCAAAATTTTGTTGAAAAAAATAGTTTTTTTTTTCCACCACAGCGAATACTTCACTATGCGTGATACTGGTAATAGGTAAAATCAAGTGAAGTGACATGGAAGTGAAGTGAATGTGAAAGTGGAAGTTAGAACGGTAATTGCATAGCCTTTCTATATGAAAAAAAACGAAAACAGAATAGATAATAAATGCATCGAGCAATACAGCAACTGTGTCCAATAAATCGATGAATTACTAGAACTAAAAAAAAGGGGTCAGCCATAAAAATTGCACCAACAAAAAGTCAGCAACATCATGAGCTCGATGCAAGAATACTGCTGCTTGATACGCAGCTTCCATGCGGTAGTGCGCGACCCCGGAACCAATTCACAACGCTTGTCATTAAGTTTGCAGCAGTTTACGGGACAGGAAACCTTCTCCGGTCTACCTGCTTAGTCGTCAAGGTGAGACACGAAACCGACGATTGATGTTTAAGTTTATGGCGGGCGCCATCGCTATTGTTTGTCTTTCTAATGACGGAATTTTCTGCAGATGGAATTTCGCAGGAATGTATAAATCCGGGTTCCTGTGTTTCAGTGCTGTTGAATTCAGCTGGCCGGGATAATGGCTGGAAATAATGAATAATAATGTGATGCGTGCTAGTTAGCGTTGCCATGGTCACCTTTAACACACAAAAAAAAATGTTGTCCCGAATGATGTTTACCGTATCTGTTGGCTCGAATCTTTTGACAGGAAAAATGAACAACCACTATCATGCTACATTCACGCATTGTTGTCAAAACAGCAATCTCTTAAGAAAGGAGACGTTTTGGCTTTTGTATCTTTTTATACCTACAGATACAGCTCTATCTCGAGAGATTATGCAATCCACATTGTAGTTCAAATCAAGAGCTGGCATACATCAACTACTGATTTTATCTTATTTTCCATTTCGTTTGCAACCCTACGGCTTACAGAGACGAAGCAATTTGACTCTCCCAAAATTTCTATATAAATCTACGTTTATTTAGAAACAAAGAATTAGTTTTTGTCAAATTCGAATGTGAATTTTTTAAGGAAATTTTCAGAAACTATCGTGTAAATTCACATCTTCCAAACCTTGCGGATAAAAGCAAAGTCTTAGTATTAGTATCATTCCCTTTGACCTTCTTTATACCAACAGGCTTCGAAGCGGATTCACAGCGCACATAACTATTGTAATCCTACTGACACAACGAATCCTTCCAGGACAGGACTCGAACATTCGACAACTGGCTTGCCAGCGTCCTATTCATTGAAATGCCATCCCGTGAACCTGACAGATGTGAACGACGAAAACAGTGTAATTTCATGATTTATTTCAACTGACTCTAAGACTCGAGACTAAATCAGCGGAATCTTTTTTGACGCGATGTGTAGGAGCTCGCATTCTCGTGATGGAGAATAATTCTACTTTTACGGCTTGTTTTTTTTATTTTTCAAAAAAATTTTACTATAGGGATATGGCGAAAAAATCGATATCTCTGTGAACAGTTGACGGATTCTTACAATCGTTTCGTTTGGATGGTATTAAGATTTGTAAATTTGAAACAATTTTTTGTTTTCAAGGCCAGTTGTGACAAATATTGTCAAAAAACTGCAACTTTTTGAATGAAAGTTTGTATAACTCCGAAAGTAATCATCATATCCAAAAACAAAAACAATAGCGTATATACTTCCTGGAAGATCTTCCATTTGCAGCTAGTTGGGTCAAAATCGACTCATATTGGATTCTTTGATCATTTTAACGGTCGTTTCAGTTGGGACAATACTCGCATATATCATGATGGCGCTACGTTACCCTATCAAAAACATCCAGTCTGTCGTATAGACTTTGTTTGTTTTTTTTTTCATTTACTCACAGAGTTGACATACGTACATTATTATCTGTAATACAGGATACAAACTTAATACATATTGCCAAAATTAAATACAGAATTGTGCCTACCTCTCATCCTCCAACGCAATACAAAATCGAACTCTTGCACAGCGATGCCACTCCATATAAAGTTAGCAAAACCCCAAATATAAAGATAAATGCCTGTTTATTACGGTCCATACTGTTTATTATCGCATTTCCATATCGCAGAATATATTTTTCATTTTGTTATATTTGAAAAAATGTTTAATACACCCAAAAACGAGATGTCGTCTTCCTAATGTATTTATATGAAGTGCTGTATTTTGGCATATTTGTATTTTCCAGCATTACTTCGAAATAACTAAACAGATTCTTATCAAACTTAGCAAATATGATTCCTCCACATAAATCTCCAAATAACTAGGAGAACGTGCCACTTGAGCCAATTAGTTCTGATTCCAGAATTTCATGATAAATATGAGTTCCATTCTAAAGTTCCATAGTTGTTGAGAAGTGTTTTCATAATATAATTTCTTTTTGAGTTTCGGAAGGGAGTTTGAACCCCTGAACACTCCTTTGTATTCGCACCTGATTTAGCCATCTCTAAAAACCGGCCTCTTAATTTTGCACACACACATACAGACACATATACACACAGACAGACAGATATTTGCTTAGTTCATCGAGCTGAATCGATTGGTATATGACACTTTGTCCTGTAGGCCTCGGAAACGTTTTCCAAAGTTAGTGCGAATACTATACTTACACTGAGAATCGAGTTTTAGGTAAATATCCGATTACTCTTTTTGAGTTCATAACGGGTAGTAACCAGAGATGCCAGGTAAAATTTTCAAAAATATTCAGACAGGGTTGCAAATGTCTGTATATCCGAAAAAAAACTGCAGTCAGCAAGTATGTCTTTCTGGCAGGCATTTCTCTATAAAGTAAACTAAACTGATTTGACGAGCAAAAAAAAAAGGTCGCGACAATTTCAAAAGTCTGAAAATTTTGACGAAAGTCTGCGAAAACCTCGATTTTCGAAAGTCTGCACAACAAAAAATGTCTGCAGCACTATGTACGAAATCTGCAGATAATAACTGAATTATTATCTACTCAAACTTTGACTTGATCGTAAAAAATAGGTAGCGAGCATTGTCAAAGTTGCCGTAGCAAAACTTTGGGAAATCTTTCATTTACCTTTATATTGAGGTCATCACTTGTTAGCCTGGTTTATGTAATAGTCTAATTACTTAAAAATGCGAAAATGAACTTTAGTTGATTTTGCAGCGATCAGATTTGACATATTGAAACAAGTGTTGCCAACAGAGATGCCATTTATACAGATTTATCTGCACTATACAGATTTTTACATGTTCATGTGATTTCATACAGAATACAGGTTTTGCACAGATTTCCTAAACTCAATACAGATTTATACTGATTCCAGATTCATATTTTGGTGTTGATTTAAGTTAAACGCTGAGATCCCACATCAACCTACCAAGTCAACATTTTTAAAGTATATGGTACTGAAATTATGTTTTGGTGATTCCGATTGTTGATGGAAAATTCAAACATTTGATTTCGTCGTTTTAGAGTGAGATATGAATATTGAACGCTTATTGAATTTCTCATTATAAAACCGTAATATATTGGAGTAACATTACCTCAACATATTTTCATCATAATAATTTCGATTTTATAGTGAATACAGATAAATTTAGATTTTTCATTCAGGGCAATATAGATTTTCTATGAAAATATTTGGCATCTCTGGTTGCCATTTATTGAAACTTGTTACACCTTTATATAAGGCAAAGCAAAGTATAGAGACTACATGGCGTTGTCAAGCATGACCTCCTGTTTCAATGAATTTCTCAATAGATTCTTGGTATCATTTTTTACTAGCTTGCTCGTATGGTACCGATGGAAAGACTTCGTAGTATTAACAGTTTTATCGAACTCTAAATTATATGTGGTGCTGTTGAACGTGTTGAACGTCATCAACAGGACCTTCTTCTGTTGGATTTGTTTATTGCTACAAAACTTAAAAAAACAAGACGCCTTGTGGTTATATTAATTTACAATTGAAATCAGATTCGTCTGAAATTTACATATAGTATGAAATAATTCCACAGAGTAGCGTACGTCATTGCGCAAAATTAGTTCTTTTTCAACACCTGACGAACATTGAATTAAAAATAAATACTTTTTTTAGAATCTACATCCGTTTAGACAGGAATAGATCACTCTTGTATACGTCATAATATGAGCTGGGCCACAACACAAGTTGTTCGTTTGCATCGTGAGCAACCTGCTGAATAAATCAACCCCGTGTGGTTCAATTTGTTTAAGTGCAATTCTCGGGCAGGAACATGTAGTGGCCACCCAGAGGGAACCCTCATTGCGCTAGTTGGCTCATGCGTTAACAAAAATATAGGAGAAATTAGGGTGCATGGACATGTTAGTACGCAAATAACGTATTTAGTATATTAGGAATACATGAATAATGAATATTGAACAGTAACGGATGATGTCGATAGTTTCAAGAGGTTAGGCATTTGTCATTAATATTCAATTCATATTGTTTCGAATTAAAAAAAAACTTTTTGCCTTTCTCATATAGAAAGGTTATGCAATCACTGTGAAAACCGACTTTTGAACCGAGGCCCGGAGGGCCGAGTGTCATATACCATTCGACTCAGTTCGTCGAGTACGCAAAATGTCTGTGTGTGTATGTGTGTGTGTGTGTGTATGTGTGTGTGTGTATGTGTGTGTGTGTATGTGCGTATATGTGTATGTGACGTTTTTTTGCACTAACTTTTCTCGGAGATGGCTGAACCGATTTTCACAAACTTAGATTCAAATGAAAGGTCTTGTGGTCCCATACAAAATTCCTGAATATTATTTGAATCCGACTTCCGGTTCCGGAATTATGGGGTAAAATGTGCAAAAAATTGTGAAAATAAGTGCACTAACTTTTCTCAGAGATGGCTGAATCGATTTTCACAAACTTGAATTCAAATGAAAGGTCTTGAGGTCCCATACAAAATTCCTGAATATTATTTCGATCCGACTTCCGGTTCAAGAGTTATGGGGTAAAATGTGCAAAAAAAAGAAAATATGTGTTTTAACTTTTCTCATAGATGGCGCGACCGATTTTCACAAACTTAGGTTCAAATGAAAGGTCCTGTAGTCCCATACGTTATTCCTGAATTTCATGCGGATCCGACTTCCGGATCCGGAAATATAGGGCAAAGTGTGTTGAAAATTGTACACCATCACTGAAAATGGGGAAAAACCTTGAAAAATTTTCTAAATCGACCTCAAATCTTTTCCAATTTGATGGTTTTTATCAGTAGACGGTCAAACAAACCGATTTCGGTTATTCTTTTAAGAATCGAAGAAAAAAAATTTTTTTGCCTTTCTCATATAGAAAGGTTATGCAATCACTGTGAAAACCGACGTTTGAACCGAGGCCCGGAGGGCAGAGTGTCATATACCATTCGACTCAGTTCGTCGAGTACGCAAAATGTCTGTGTGTGTATGTGTGTGTGTGTTTGTGTGTGTGTATGTGCGTATGTGTGTATGTAACGTTTATTGCACTAACTTTATGGGGTAAAATGTGCAAAAAAATGAAAATATGTGTTCTAACTTTTCTCATAGATGGCGCGACCGATTTTCACAAACTTAGGTTCAAATGAAAGGTCCTGTGGTCCCATACGTAATTCCTGAATTTCATCAGGATCCGACTTCCGGATCTGGAAATATAGGGTAAATTGTGTTAAAAATTTTATACCATCACTGAAAAGAGCGACAAACCGTAAAAGGTTTTCTAAATCGACCTCAAATCTTTTCCAATTGACATTTTTTATCAGTAGACGGTCAAACAAATCTATTTCGATTATTCTTTTGAGAATCGAAGAAAACTATTTTGAAGAATACCACAGTATTATATATGATAGTTTCATTGATATGAGAAAGGCATCATTACACCACTAGGTGGATTAAAAAAGGTTTTGTTTTCACTGTGTTAATTATGAACAATTTTGTGTTAACTAAGCAGCATTTGCGGGAAGCTTTAGTTCTCTATTTTAATTGGAAGAAAAATGCAGCTAAAGCGTCTCAAATGTGGATGTTTATGGTGATAATGTTCCAACTGATAAATCATATAGGGAATGATTTAGACGGTTCGATTTTAGTAACACATTCCTAAAATTTTTACATCCAAATTCTTTGGTAGCTGCATTACTAAATTCGCAGATACAGATGAAAAATATATTTGCATCCACAATTGTTCTGTTTTCGTAAAAATACTCTTCAATATTCGAGACTGTGGATCTTCCGTGGAAATAATGTGTTTTTTTCCAAAATGCCATTTATTTTGTAAGTTGATAAACGCACAAAGCATTCATTTTACGAACCAAACAACCGGAACGAGAATTTTCTTAAGTTTGAATCACTATTTAAGAGACGGCCTACATACATATAATTGTTCCGTTCAAAGTGATAAATGGCATTTATTTGACAACAACTGGCTGTCATCAGAACCCAACTGTCCTCACAGTAAAATATATACGAGTCAAAGAACTTGAAACTTGCCATATTTACTTGTGCCGCAGTCATCGCTGGATAGCAGTCTAATTTTCAGGGATGGAATAATTAACAGGTGTATAAATATTTACTTCCTCATAATTCAGAGAAGCGTTTCAACGCGATGATTCGCACGATCAGGTGTTTCAGATGTTTCTCCTCGTGCGGCATAAATTTGGAAGCGACGCAGCGAACCACCATTTCTCGCACATAAGCATCATGTTTTATTAGGGCGATTCACTATTGAAAATCTAGAATTGGGCAAGAAAGTGATGATTATTTGAAGAAACATTGAAAGGATGTACATCTGGGTTATTGTGTAATCACCCTATTAAAGAAAATAATTTTTATAGACCTTCTGCGATATTCTTTCGAACCGGATAGATGCTGTGATTTATTATTTTAGGAGTGTCACATGCCGTCGTTCAACATCGACATAAATAAACACACTTATAAAAGCAAAGTCTTGGTATTACATTCCTGTAGTGGAATTTGATCTTCTGTTTCAACAGACTTCGCAGCCGATTCAGAGTGTACAGAACCATTGCAAGGCTGGTGCTACGATTCTATTGACACTACGAATCCTTCCAGGTCAGGGCTCGAACATACGACAACTGATTCGTAAGACCAATGCCCTATGCATTGAACCGCCAACCCGGGAAACCAACTCACTTATAAAAAGATATTAAATAATGGATATGAACAGTATTGACTGAAATGGTCATCATTATAGTAACCAGTTGACATCGGATTAAGCAGCACCCTCACAAGCAATATTTCCAGTAGAATTTCAGCCATGAAAAGCAATTTGATCCGAAGTCATCTCGTTATAATTCATCGATTATTTGAGAAGCTATTACATAAATAGATAATTTTGATATAGGTATGAGCTCTATACAAGTATTTTTTTCATTTATTCAAAGGGTTATTGGTTCACTAAAACTTTGTTGAAGACTGTGTGATAATTTAAGGTTTCTGTTTTATGTTATGATTCTTTTGTGTTTTTCATACATAAAGTGTCGTGGAAGAAATAAGGATTAAATGTGTGTGTCAATAGGGCTCCGCATATTTCCGTATGTATGGCGTGTGCATGTATTGGGATATAGCAAAGGTGCTTAGTGTATGACCGGTTACTGCCGAACAATTATATTTGCTTTCATTCAAGGGTCAGAAGATCCTGTTTAAAGAACTTAACTATTTTCGTTTGCATTGGGTGAAATATCTTCACTCTAATTCAGAAGAAACAATTCTACAAAATTCATTTTCAAATTCATATAATTTTTCATCACACCATTTGCAGAATCAGACACTCAAAACCCAAATCTGTATCGGAATGGTCATTTTCTTAACTGGGTATAAATGGCTCCAAGTTATGCAGCTTTCACTTCATCTTCTGTATCAGACTATCGATAAAACCCAATTCCACGTGGAAGGATGGATAAATTGAATAAGTTAATGAAACCAATAAATCTAACCAACTTATGTCAGCAAGTCACATATATCATTTTCAACAGACAATACGTTATTTCCTCCATCAGGCGAGTGGGTGGCCGGACCACACTAGTTACATCTCTTTGGTCGCTGAGTTGACTTTCATTTTATGTATTCGATCGAATACAAGCAGCATTATTTTCTGTTTCAATTAAAATTAATTGTGTCTGAGCTGCATTCTGGAATGGAAAAACTTTATATAACAACACACAGAATTGTTAACACAGCGGTAATAATCCAACGATCATAAATGCTATTCTTAGTGAAACAAAGCTTACCACGGTGCGCTTGTTCGTAACTAGGAAACGTTAGTTCCTTTTTTTGCCTACATCATATATTGAACAAATAATTCCAGAGGCGTTTCGATAACGTTTGAGTTTTTTGCCTTTCTCATATAGAAAGGTTATGCAATCACTGTGAAAACCTACTTTTGAACCGAGGCCGAGTGTCATATACCATTCGACTCAGTTCGTCGAGTACGCAAAATGTTTGTGTGTGTATGTGTGTGTGTGGGTGTATGTGCGTATGTGTGTATGTAACGTTTTTCTGCACTAACTTTTCTCGGCGATGGCTGAACCGATTTTCACAAACTTAGATTCAAATGAAAGGTCTTGTGGTCGCATACAAAATTTCTGAATATTATTTGGATCCGACTTCCGGTTCCGGAGTTATGGGGTAAAATGTGCAAAAAATGAAAATATGTGTTCTAACTTTTCTCATAGATTTTCACAAACTTGAAAGGTCCTGTGGTCCCATACGTAATTCCTGAATTTTATCCGGATCCGACTTCCGAATGCGGAAATATAGGGTAAAGTGTGTTAATAATTTTATACCATCACTGAAAAGGGCGAAAAACCGTGAAAAGTTTTCTAAACCGACCTCAAATCTTCTTCAATTGATAGTTTTTTCAGTAGATAGAAAAACAACCCGATTTCGGTTATTTTCTCAAGAATCGAAGGAAAGTATTTTGTAGAATACCACAGTATTATATATGATAGTATGATTGATATGAGAAAGGCATCATTACACCACTAGGTGGATTCAAACAGGTTTTTTAGTTTGAGTCACATTAAACAATGCACTTCAATTTGAAAACCGCAGAAAGTGTAACAATATTTTTTGGTGCTGAAACCAAATTTTAGTAACCAAGTAATTGGAAGTGGGTTTGCCGGTGTTTATTACCTCTATTGCAACTTAATAAAATTTTCATAAATTTATTATTTTTAATAAACTATGTTTGCTTCCAATTTCCGTGATGTGTAAATATTGAGTGCTACGGAGTGCTACGCGGATTCTGATCTACCTAAAACTACCGAAAACTTAGTTTTAACCTTTCACAACTGGCTATCGATACGAAATCTTATAAAATGAATTGCACTTTTTCTACTGATGGCAACTAACATAAACTACTAACTAAAAGTTTTGAGACCAATTTTCACCGTTTTTGCATCGTCACTCTAAATAAAAATTTTAATCTTTAATATACTTCAAAATTCCATATAGGGGATGGGATGGCGCGTGATGGCATAGTCGATGTCTTTAACGCAGCCCAGCTGGGTTCGATTCCCAACCCCACACATAAAGTCAGAAAGATTATCTGGTCCGAAGAGGCGAATGATCTTAAGAGGTTAAAACCTAACTTTATGAAAATCGGTCCAACCGCCTCTGACAAATTGAAGTTCCGTTTTAAAGTATTCGATCACTTTACTTCCGGAACCACGAAATGAGATCCGATATACCCGAAATCAACTTTTTGGTCATCAACTAGCTAGACCTGTAAAATTTGGGAACTATACGGCTAGTTAAAAGTAACTTGCTCGTGTTTAGGTGTTAAAGAAACACGCATTTGAAATTGATTTTTTATATTGTTTAGCTTTTAATTCCGGAATCGGAAGCGTTAAGCGTTCGGTTGGATTGTAAGACCTTCCATTCGAATTCAAGCTTGTGAAAATTGGTCAAAAAGTTTTTGAGAAAATTAAGTGCACTCATTTCATTTTACTCCAAAACTCCGAAACCAGAAGTCAGATAAAATGTAATAGCCAGTAATGGGACCAAGATTCTGTACACTAAGAATCGGCTGCGAAGTCTGTTGAAACAGAAAGACCAAATTCCACAGAAGGAATGTAATGCCAAGACTTTGCTTTGTTTGGGACCAAGAGACTATTCATTTGAAAATCTATCCAGCCATATTTGAAAAGAAAAAGAGTGATTTTTTTTGTTACATGAACACATACACATACATATACTGATTGTAATTGCACAAATATTGTGAAATTACAATCAAAATCCAGAGTCATGCAGACGTGTAGCATATTTCTCGCTAAAAAGCTTGAAATTACAAGTACCACTGTGTCTCGTGTGATAAGAACCTTCAAGAAGCGTCTGATTGTTTATAGACAGGAAAGGAGTGGCTATAAAAGTCATCCAATAGACAGTATAACGGTCAAGAAAGTAGTGCAAACTAGAATTAAAAGCAAAACATCACTGCGAAAAACCGCACCCTTCCAACTTTACACGAAGCTGCTTACTAAATCATGTTGCATCGTGATAGTTAACGAAGTTTACGCCAAGGCCGACTTCTGTCAATTTTCTGGGAAAGTATATTTCATTGCCAAGCCTAGTAGATGCTGATGTGGCTGGCGAATAACGGATGTGGTGAATTACCCGCTTCTTCATCACTTTCGGTACATTCAACGGTGCGGTTTAGACGAAAGAGTATCTTAAGAAGGGCCTTTTGCCGTTCATAATAATTTCATAAGTACAAAGGACCATCTCTATTTAGGCTGGATGAGCATCCTGTAGTTCGTATTTCTCTGAAAATTTCAAGAAAATTCTAAATTGAATTTAAGTTTGACGCGAAATTATGTGTGTTTTATCGAATACGCTACTTAAAAGGCGAATGCACAAAAGTGTAAAACCTCTTGAATAAAAACAAACCAAACCAAAACCTTCGTTTACCAGAACGATTTAGTAAACAAAAATAGCATTTTAAGTAGAAATCTAAAAAATATTCAAAATATTCTTTCGAATTAATTGTATATCTCATTCGGCTAAATTCACGACATTAAAGTACTTAGCTCACCAGCATTTTAAGTGAAGAAAAGAAATACTCGATTTTGGATTGGATCAACGCCAACAACTAAAAGCATTTGGCCGAATGTTCACCGTGAGTCATGAAATTTTCATCTGCAATTCAGTCAACCTAATTTGAACGTCGAACCGCCTGATTCACTTCATCTTTCCACGAAGATGAGTAACGCGTGGACGCTCAAAGCCGTAGTGGCATCTGTCTCAATATGTTTAGTGTTTTTTTTTTGTGTTGCACTTGACACAAACTGTCGTAATTAGTTCTCTGCTATGAGCCATAACAAGAAGTTATTTGATAGCGTTTCCTAAGCCTTAAACAAACAATAAATCTTGCCAAGATCATTAGAGCAATAAATTCTCGTCACCCAAAGCGATGGATGTAACACAATCACTTATAAACATATCCCCCTCGTAATCGGGAACGTGAAACTTTGATAAACCACAACCTCTCGATACACCCTGGCTATAGACGAGAGGGAAGGTGGAAAGTGTGCCTGCCAGAGTTATATATCCCACAATTTAGAAGCGCGATTCAAAGACACAAACTCGGTTGGCGCCAATCATCATATTGATCTGATGTGATAAAATTATAGGAAAAAAATACGTCAGCTAATAAAAACATCATCCAGCCTCAGTCGGCCTCAGCCCACTCGAATCAATATACACAACACGCTAACTGACTGGCTGACTGACTGACTGACTGACTGGGCACATTAGTATAGACAAAAACAAAACTCAATACAACCAGACTGGCGCGTAAATGATGTCACGTTTAAATAATGCTCATTTTCTCAATCACATGGCACGTCGAGCGATCCTGGTCTGATGAGTACACATTAAACAAAGTTGTACAACGGTTTCAAATATCCTCCCCGTTCCCGTCGTAACACCCAGCGACGGTAGGTCCGTTCTCGGCTACGGACGGAACGATGATGACCTTCCGGCGAGACTCTGTTTCAAGTTGCTGTTCTGCTGCCGAGTCTCTCCCGGCAGACGACGTAGAGAGGGTGGTGTGATATTTGAAACTGAGGAGCTCTTAGTGAAATGGGTTATTCAATTCCGGGTTTGTTATATTGGTACATTGCGGTAATTGAAGGGAAATTGTACACAACTTGTATCTTGAGGGATTGTTTACCAAGCGTTATGATGATTCCAACTACTCAAAATATACATCTAATCGATTCATTTTTTTGTATAATATATGTAATGCTAACAATTCTATCTTTGGTGATTAGAGCATAAATTACACAAAGTTTGGAAATAAATAAGAGCAGTTTGAATAAAGTACGTGGCCAGAACATATACACAATTATCAATATAGTTCACTAAAAATCTTTTAAAACGGATTAAAATAAATATAAGTGAAAATAAATGAATAAATGTACGTTGTCAAATATTCTTAAGCGAAGAGCATGAAATAGGAAAACAAATAGATTCGCAGAAATTTTGTTAATTCGGGGAGACTAATAATAAATACGAAACAAAATATAAATAACTAGAAAAGATAATAAATCAATATACACACAATGTGCGAGAAATAAATGAAATGAAATATTTTATTTTTCAACATGGAAAAAATGTCACACCAATGCAAAACATACCATCGCAATCAGGCCCGTGTGCAGGAGTCATTCAAGGGAGGGGGGTGGTTAATAAAAAGTTCCATGAATTATGTCCGATGGCTGCATTTTCAGTAACAGTCAATCAATAAACACAATAGACACAACAACAATTGCGGTGACGAGTCTGTTGACGATGGCGCGAATAGCGAACCAATAGCCCGCATTGGCGGTACAATGCATACGGCGCTGCTATTACAAGCCAGATGTCATATGTTCAAGCCCCGACTTGGAAGGATTCGTAGTGTCTGTAGGATCGTAGTACTAGCCATGGAATGATTCTCTAAGCTAAGAATCGGCTGCGAAGTCTGTTGAAACAGATAAGCCAAATTCCACAAAAGGAATGTAATGCCAAGACTTTGTTATGCTTTCCAAGCCTCGTTAGATAGTAATAAAACTTTGGCTCCTCCTAGAAAAAAGGCACCAACGAAACCAAGTAATAAAAATTATTACTTTGCACCAAAAAAAAAGCTTCCATGCAATTCTTCTTTATGAACAACGAACCGAGTGAGATAAAAGAGTATGAACTTCTAGCGGCGAGTACAAAGTATCATGTCTTTTTAAGCACTACTCAATTGGGTTGCTTTCTGAAATGTATTTACACGTATACCACAGTTGCTAACCGGGTATCGATATAATCGAAGTCGATTCAAGCAAAGTGAGTGAGATCCATATGTGAGTATATGACTATAATCTCCGAGTGAACGGTGAAACTAGTTTCTTTGGCCGCCTACTGACAATGACTACCAATTGGAGTAGTTTTGAGGCAAGTTTAGATATTTTTTGCTTTGCCGCTTAAAGATACACACAGACAATACTCAGCTCGACGGAATGTGTCGAATGGTATAGGACCCTCCGAGTCAATTTCTACTAGTCGACTTTTTAGGTGATTGGTTAACCTTTTTATATGAGAAATGAAAAATATTTACATTCTGAATATTGATTACAGAGACTTCGTTTCAATTCAAGCTGGTTGATTTACATCTCATGCACTATTTCGATTGAATAAATTGAACGAACGAAATCCTACGCTCATGTTACTTTTGTATATGAAATTTATGCTATATAGGGTGCTTTGTGATTAGATTTTTATCATTATAATTATACCGGCCACAAAAATTTCCTACAGATCACGAAGCATGGCAGTCCGACGCGTGTCTTTTCAAACAAACTTAAATCTATTATGACGCATCAGAAAATCTGCTGCGCATCAGCCGGTGTCGGTTTTCGTTTCCTTTACTGCGAGTATAAAATCGAAATGCTGTGTGCTTCGTTTGTAGAGGCGGTGTTGTGTTTTCTTCGTCTGTACCAGCGCATATACGTAACTGTGTGCTTCACATGAAGGTTTGAAGTTACGGACTCTCATAACCCTTTAATTTCGGAACCGGGTCGAGGTGCAATTCATTAATTTCGTGGAATCATAAGATTTTTCGTTTGAAATTAATTTTGCGAAAGTCATCGCTGAGAAAAGTGAATTCGATTTTAAGTTTGTAAACAATATTATTAGTGCTTCCGGAACCGGAAGCCGGCGAGTGGTATAACCGAAGTCTATTGGCTTGGCCTTCAACTGACAAGACACATCGATTGGAATTGATTTGAGCCCAGTTTTGAATCGTGTTTTGCATTACCGCTCTGTATAACTGTTTTAAATTTTCAACACGCTCCATGCTGTAATTCCGGAACAGGAATTCGGATCCGGATGAAGTTCAGTAATTTTATATAAGACCATGAGACATTTCAATTCAACCTCAGTTTGTTAAAATCGATCACGCCATCTCTGAGAAAAGTAAGGAAGTAATTTGAAATTGAAATATCCACACTAGCCACCCTGTATCTCCGGGACCGGAAGCCTGTTCCAAATGAAATTCAGGAGCTTTCTATGAGACAATTGTACCTTTTATTTGAATCTGAGTTTGTGAAAATCGGCTCAGCAATCTCTGAGAAAAGTCGAAAAAAGTTTCTGTCAAAAGAAACCATGATAATGTCTTGAAAACTGGGAAAATTATACATTATTCGTTATTAATGGGAGTTTCGACCACCATTTATCTAACATATATAATTGTAACTACTCGAATCGATGCTTTAATATTTTTCTCAAGCATTATGTGTTGCTGTAGATGTTCTTAACCTACACGTGTATTCAGATTGGCACGCCATTGATTTTGCATGAATGGAGAGACAAATTCTACTCAAGACTGATTTTTAAATAGGGTTTGCACATCCTTCAAACAGTTGTGACTCAGAAACGGTTAATTGCATGTCAAAGTAGTCCAAGGAGAAATCCAAGGACACTCTAAACAAGTCGAATATATTTTCTTGAGTTATTGAGTATAGCTAGTTTTTCATAAACAGTTCTTATAACCAAAACTTGACGTCAATGCGCTTTTTGTCGTAAATACGACTTACTTTACTATAGAATGCCTTTTAAAAATTTACCCTCTGAGAGAGTGATAAGTTTTTGATCGTGAATATCTATTGTTGTATCTAACGAATCAACATAATTTTTGCTACATGCCATCGGAAATATGATCACAATTTTATGATAAAATATTCAGTTGTGTGACATAATCTCAAATAATTCAAAATTAAACTTTTCTTAAATGTTTGGTATAAACGAGTATCAAAGAGGATAATTCATAAGGCGCGTTTGCCTTTCTCGTACTTTTAAAGCTCATAGCTCAGTGATCTGTAGAAGGATTTATATAATTTAACTACCAATAGAATCGAAATTTTTCAACTTAAGCGTGTATAGAAAAAGCATTGAAGTATTTCAATAGTACACTATTGAAAAACCTGTCTCATTTGACCCATGTCAACGCAAGCCAATCAGAACGCGTTCTGAGGAAGAGAACAAAATATCTGCTGCTGTACAACAAATCGTTCGAGAAAATGTTCCGAACAGTGTTTAATATCGTAGTGAGTTCAACAATTTGGTCCTTCTGAAAGGCAGGAATGAATCCCGTACAGCATCCGGATAGTTTCTTTCAATGAAATGCAAATCCGAAATGAAATAATCGACATTAAAATTCTGTATGCGGCTATTTTCATAGCCGTTAGGACCGCCAATTAGTGAAAAAGCTACAAACGAAATCAGGTAAAAACAAGCCTCTCAACAAAAATTGGATCAGTTTAGATTCTATCGCCACTGCGAGCAGATGTATTTTGTGTCGCTTGCAAAGCTAATTTCGCCTCCGACAAGAGCGATTACGTCACAGCTGCCAGTCATTTGCATTGGTGAAAAAGCAACGGTGAAGAGCATTACACAAAATCAGCCGTTCTAATGACGCTAAAAGTTTTCTAAAGAACTATTAGGATTTGTTGTTCGCAAATCGAAAGGAAATATCCTCAGTTTGGTGAAAATCTATAACAGTTTGATTAGATTTTTGCACTTTTCGCTGTGTGAAATTCACAGTAATTGAGATCAAGTGAAGCCTTATTTGTTTTTGCGAAAAATGTGGAAAAGAGGAATGCTTGCATAATTAATACAATTGATCAACTAATTGATATTCGGAAGTGTTAAGGAACATGTCAGTTGTTTTCGTATTCACGACATCCAGTTATGTCTCTGTCATTACCCACCCGCCTCTTTTTACTGATGAAGTTACTGCTATAACAATTTTTGAATGAAACATAATCATTTAAACACTAGAATATTGCACAGTAGAAAAGTATTAAATTTACTTATGGGTGCGATATTTTGTATTCAAAGTGCAGTAGAAATTTTCAGTTTTGAATCATTCGTAGACAAATAGCCTGGATATGTTAACGCATGTTTTAAGTGCTCTACATTCACTACTACGCTGGTCATTTTGCTGAGCTTTCTTATTTCTTTCAATCAACTGCGTTGTGTCATGGTACCCATGAAATGATTAGCTCAGTTCAGATTTCGATATTTCAAGTAAATATTATTTGAACAAATAGGCTATGTTGCGCGAAATAGAAATAATCAATTTACCGAATTCAAAGCAAAGAACAAGACACTAACCCAGATTGGGCGCCATTCTTGAGAAGAACTAATAAAACCATTGTTCTGTTTTCCTTTATTTTGTGGGAAATCGTCTCCGCATCATTTCTTTTGTTTTGTTTAAGGGGAAAATTATGTCAATGCCAATATCTGCCACTTACTTAGCGCCCGCTGCTCTAATCTTTTGTTTTTTTTTTGGGTATCCAAAGAGACATTGATGGATAAACAATATCATTTCATCCGTTTGCACGTTTCCTAGCCCCACGCCAAATCGAAGTATCAAGTGAAAGGGGTTCCCTCGCTGATGCTGATAAACTTGACTCTTAAAGGCAGGCCGACTCTTTTCATCAGAGAGCAGATAGAGCAGATTGCCTGTGTGTCTACAAATGCCGCAGTTCGCAACAGTGACGTGTGTAAAGTCTCAACTTCTGTGAATACGTGCTCTTTGAATCTTAGCTGAGCAGCCGTCCATTGTATGCCAGCTCTCGTGCAATTCGCCTGATGGTTTGTGAACGTGTAGCTAACAATTTTTGCCGCCTGCCGTTTCCCGGCCACTGAATTAATTTTCGTTTTCCATTTGCATAATGTAAATGTTTAGATAGATGGAAATTTTGCTAATTCATTTTCAAGAGATTGCGATAGTCCCCGGCTAGGTTCGATTGCAAGTGGAAGCGCCGCCGCCCGAGATGATAGGTCAGCTGGGTCATCATTCGAAGCTTGAAGTGCTGTAGACAGTGCTATAATTCTGGGAAGTCTGTTCAAATTGAAAATGGGCACGATAAAAGTAATTTTCTTTTTAAGGAAAGTCGAAGAATATTAAATTGGTATTAAATATTTCGATTTGCTGAAAATTTTCAAAACTATATGTAAAGAATGTATACTTGTAATTATGAAAAAAAAACTTGAACAGTCTGAAAACAAAAATGTCTTTAGTTCGGAGATTTTAAATCGACGAGCACATCTGTCCGTAACTTGTTGGTTTTTAAACAGCACAGAAAGTTACATTGTCTGATTAGCTCATTCACTCTCTGATTCACCACTCATTTACTGATGTATACAAACGATTAAAAGTAATTTAACCAAGTGTGTCTGAGATGGGAGTCAATGAGAACGTATAAACAACGTACGCGATACAGTTTCTCAGTTCGAACATGGTTTTTTTGTTCCGTAAGTAGAATTCTCGACAAATTAAGGTACGGTTGAAAATCACTGCAATTTGAGTACGGTTGAAAATCATTGTAATGTCTCCAAATAGCTTGGTAGTTGTATCGAAACCTTTTTTTCTAACGTTATTCGTTATATCATTCCGTTGACTTTGTTTGCGAGAAAGAGGCACTTATGTTAATTAACTAATGATCCGATTGTTGTCGGCTCATGACAAGCTTTCCCATAAATCACTATCAAGTCAATTCGTATTATTGCGCCAATAATATCTTCTTCTGGCACTATTCCTGAACTATCCAACAGAGTTTTGGCTTGCTAGCTTCAATAGCCCAAAATTATACTTTATTATTCCGTATTTAAAAACACACTTCAATTGAATCAAAAGAGAACTCTTATGCAATAATTCCCTAACACAAATAACTCAATATTATCCCTAGTCGCACCTACGGAATAGTATATATGAAATATTGCACAGCGATTTGGCTCTATTTTGAAATTGTTGAACTAAATTCACCAAAAACCATTCCGTGCAGTCTGTCGACGTGATCTATGTACTAGTTCTGTATGATTATGAGTTATGTTTTATGCATGGTAAATGTACGACAATAAAACAGTACCAAAAGGTCGTGTAGTCGTCGTTTGAGTAATATAAAAAGTGTATCGCCCTTTTCAAACCGGATAATATAAATTGAATGTATGCAAACTGTAGAGCGTGCGCATCCCATAACATCAGCGTTCCGTTATCAAGTACCTACTTTTCATCGACCGCTAAATCATGGAACCAATCATGCTTGCCACAAATCCACGTTATCCTTTGTCTGCATTTACTTTGCAATTTGATAGTCTGGAATTGTACAGAAGCCAAAAGCATGTACACTTTTACATTGCCTGTATTAACCGACCACGTCTCCACAATTACTCTTATTCAGTCTCTCGACCCAACTTTGTTCATATTCAACGACTATAGATAGCACAGTGCACTTGAGCTGCTTCCCAATATCCAGAAGCAACTAGAAAAAAACATCGGTCGCAGTTCTTGCCGGGAGTCTTTTATATTATCAGAATTGCAGTTCAAACCGCTACTGGATGCCATATAAATTACACCGACAAACCGTTGCAGTGCTTTATTTATCATTTACTTTATTCCTGATGTAGCATGAAATTATCAACTAAAGAAGTGCTAATGCAGCCGATATTTCATGGATCAGGTTTTAGCGTACCTTTAAATTTTATGTCTAATATGTTCAAAACGATTAGAGAAAGGTAACTACTGGCACTATATTTTAATGTTTAACCCATTTATACGGACTATCTATTTTTTTTCTGAAGTGGGAATCAATTCACCGGCACGGGCTGAACCAAATACACCGGCGAGAAAATCAAAAACATTGGGCATGAAAGAGTTAATAGAGTATCAAAACCTATTTGAATCCACCTAGCGGTGTGATGATGCCTTTCTCTTGTGGCTTGTATTTTTAGCCATATTACTATGGTGTTTTTTTAAAAAAAACTGCTCATTGAAAAGAAACAAGAAAGTTTGTTCGGACGTAAACTAGCGTAGCCTAAAAATCGAAACAGTTTCGTGCCAAACATCACACGTATTTTTCAGTTTTAGTAACTTAAATGACGATTTGAAATTTTAAACGCATTCCCCCCAGTTCCGAAATAACTTTTATTTTGATGTTTTGCTGGTGACAATCCCTATTTTTCATTGTCGCTCTTTACGACGACTAGGAATTTCAAACACTCATTACCCGATAATTCCGGAATCGGTTGAGTTATCTCGGAGAGAAGCAAGTGAGGTCCATTTTGAAGATTTTTACCAGTATTTCCGGTACTTCCGGAACCGAATTGCCGAGACCGGTACTACCGAAGTCGGTCCGTATGAACAGCAACTTACATGATCTATGCAATGGAACAGTTTCGAGTCCAATTTAGAAGAATTCTTCCCTTTTTTACATCTTCGCTCTATACGACGGCTTGACATTTAAATGTGATAACTGTAATTTCGAAACCGGAAGTCAGATCCGGACAAAACTCAGGTAATTTTGGAAAGAACCGTTAGACCTTTCGTTTGAATCTAAGCCCAAGAAAATCGGTTGAGCCATCTCGAAGCAAACTGAGTGAGTTCCGTTTTGGAGATTTTGACCACTATTTACGGTACTTCTGGAACCGGACCTGCACATCCGATGTGAGTTTGTGTGGTTGTCAACTTGTCAGACCTGTGAAACAGAGGAATTTATTTACTATTATTGAGAATTTGGCTCATCTTTACACCTTCATCCATAAACGCAGGCGGAACGGAATTTGCAGTTTTATTTTCACTTGCCGCCCCGAGGGTCAGATCCATATTAAATTTAAAAATTTTCTATAGGCCAAGAGTGTCTTTCATAAGAGCGTTAGCTTATGAAAATCGTTTTATCCATCTAGGAGGAAAATGAGATTATATTTTGTGACTTTGCCACTCGGCCCTCCGATCCTCAATTAAAAAGTCGGTTTTCACAGTGATTGCACAGCCTTTCTTTATGAGAAAGATACAAACATGAACTTTGGCAAATGCGTTCAATTTGTATTAGCAGCAATTTCCTATTTAAAACCACTAATCAAATTAACGTCGTATTATGGAAAACAAAGTTGATGTTGAAGAAATAAGTCTCAATTCAACAAATTCTTGAGCTCTTTCGGTTTTTTGTCCAAAAATCAAGAAGAAAATTCTTCACTAGCTTTATTGATGATAATCTTGAAAACCATATTCCAGTACTTGCACGAAGTTTTGCAATACTTACAAATAATTTTAGCTGCAACTTCTTAGTTTTTAGAAAGAAGCCAAAAAAATTTTGTGCTTTCAAAAATGTATTTTATTATTTTTCGAATAATTTTCAATTTTTTCCAGTATGTATTATATTCTAATGCCAGATCGATTTTCTGTCTCTTATTATAGGACAACATTTTTACACAATTAACATTTTCCGATGCAAAAAAGGAACATGCACTCTTTTCAAAAACCAATCTTGAGTTGAATCGGTCTTAACATCCGTGCAAAACATATGATTTGCCATATCGAATGCGTGTGCAATGTCTATACTGACGTCCGAACTTTAACGTGTTTCGGCGTAACATGACTTATTCAGGAGGCTTAGTTATGTTTCAGAATTCAATAAACAATATTATATTATGTTTTCGAATTTGAAAAATTTATTGATATGATTATATTCATTCACATTCGAAGCGACAAACGGTAGTTTTCCTTACATGAAACTTCTTTATCATGGAATATTGCATCATTTGACAAGTTAAGTAGTTATGAATTGTATCGTTCATAGAATTGCGTCACCTGTAAAATTAATTTTTTTTCTGTGTAGCAGAAACGGCCATAAATTTTAAAGCTTTCGACAACAATTGTAATTGAAAAAAAATCAGCCGATGTATTAGCTACATCAATATTTTTAAGCAGAAGCAGTGAGTATAAGAAACAACAATTGCAATACAACAACTTCGTGATTGAGGAGATCTCCGTGTAGTGAACCTTGTCAGTAAATTTCAATGATCATCACTGTTCCACTCTTGACCTCTACTAACAACTGATCATGCTACGGTAACATGCCTATTTCGGTAGCATTCATGCTGTGTGTGTGTATAACCATCGACCAACTGGTGCTCTTACTGAACTAATTTACGCGATGCTAGATTCATATAAACCAGCTGGTCGTTGCTGTATTGGGACGAGGGTATTAAACCCCAGCCCGAGGAAGAGTTAGCAAGTTTATGATCCTCATAACATTAACGGTGATATACGGCTGATGAAAGAGAAAAGTTCCAGTATCAGAAGCGCTACAAATAAAAGACCGCAGTCGCACTCTCATTCCAGGCGGTCTGCGATTAGGGATACAGAAACGTCTGAATAATGATATTTATTTGTTCTAGTCTAGTTACTAATTTATCTTCGACAATAATAAGAGAGAAAACAGTCTGTTCTACAAGCAGGTTTAATACAATCGCGTGAGTTGCAGCTCAAAGTGTTTTTTGGATCGGGTGTGTTTATATGGTTCAGATTTCTGCCGGTTTGCGGCAGATGAGTTTAGGGAACGTTTTCGCTTACCACCCATCGTTACGCTGCACACCGGCCGACGCCGATATCTATTGCCTTGGGGTTGAGATCGCGCAAATGTTGGAGATCGTGTAGGTAATTAAACACGGTACCCCACTGATGTACTGTGTGTACTGAAAATTTTCTTATGATTTCACTCCTATAGCAGGTACTAAGAAATCGCTTTAAGCCAATGGTGTCTTTATACATGATTATCTTCCGATGCTGTACTTAATTTGTTTAGACTCATCGAAACGGCAGACAAATGCATTTCAACTGGAACGAACTCAAGCTATGCAAGACCGTGGGCTGTCAGTCTGCTGAACGTAGGCATTAGTTTTAAAGTTGCACAAAACAACATAAATCACAACATTTTCATAAGTGCCGCTTTGATTCAATCCTAAAACCTCCACACGATAAATTATCCTCACATACTAGTGTTTACTACATTATCCTTTAGCGGCAGCCGTACGTGACTGAAGATCACATTCCTTGATCGCACTCCAATACAATCTGTGGTAGATCTTTAATCACCACCTCGCTTATTACGATGACCATAGCGAACCGCACATTCGAGTAACCATTGAGCACTAGTTTACCACGTGCTAGGTAGGATACCTTCTGCCTCGAGTGGTTTTTTTTCTGAACAGGTGCAACACAAGCCGACTCCACCGCACCACTTTAACAGAGCACAGTGATACCAACGTGACCAAAATTTGTAAAATCAAAAAACGATTGCAACAAAGGAAGCATGTAAACTTGTTATATAAATAATATACTGTATACATTAACCTGATCTAACCCTTCCCCACCAGATGGGACAGACTGAAAACATGTTGATATTACAGCGGAGACATCATATGTTCTATTATAGAAATATTATAGAAAAGTTGCTTTTGTAACCAAAATAAATGCGGCTTTCCGTGTCAATAAATGCTGCTTTCCATGTCTATTTTTTTTGTTTGAATAGCACTCGAAAGCAATACTTAAACATTGATTAGGTGTAAAATGGTGCTCTTTACACATCAGGCCGTTTGTCATATAGCGAAATACTTTTTTTTTGACACTTCGGAGAGTTACTTGACGAATGACGACCCGCACAATGTGATATAAGCAGGTGATGCAGACCACATGACTTGCTTGCGCTGGTTACCAAAAATTTGTAAACAGTTCGATATGACGACATATATGAAAAAGTAACATCCTTTGATTCAATGCCAACTAGTCCGAACGGTATGACGAAAGCGAGCACGTGGTTTTGAGTTTTACTTGCTGAAGCAAAGGTAATTTTACTAACACAAGAGAGTTGTGTTTGCCCAACCTGTTTCTACCACATTGGTACCCGCATACGCGTGGCTGCCAGACGGCTGACTAAACGCAGTCAGCGGGCAAAATATGGCTGGCAGCCGTTCTGGTGATCGACTGCCTCACCACTGCCAGACATACATATACCTCAAACGATACAAACGTATCCACCAGGATTTTTCCACATCGAAATCTTTGACATTTTCAGCGAAGGTGCAAAGATGAAAACGCTCGGCTAACTAAGATACAGGCGACTATGTTTTGCCAAATTGGATTTGATAACCGTCACTGAATCAATTTTGGTAGCCGTCTGGTGGCCATTGCTGTCCTGGTCGCCAAAAGACTGTGCGGGTAAGAGCGTAGCGGCGACTGTTTGCAGCCAGTAGCCCTTTTGTTTTCTTATATAGGTAATACTTCTGCCGTTTTCACAATGCAATTAGTAAGATATCCAGTCTTGCATCGAGACTCGCTTGACATTTACGAGGCACACTTTTGACAAGATTTTTGACGTATTCGTATAGAAAAGACCTCCAAATTTAGTCGTTGGAGCTGGTCCAAATTACAGATGTGAGAACACAAAAATCTGTCTAGCGTAAATAACACTCAGTCTTGCTGACCTACCAAAATCAAATTAAAAAGACAAAAAATATTATTTTCACTGCGAAAATGGTAAAAGTAAAAAAATAAATGCATATCATTCACTGGCTGCGAATAGTCGGCGCTACGCTCTGACTTGACAGACTGTAAACATAATGAAAGCAATGCCTTGGTAGTATTAAAATTCTTTTGTGGAATTTGTCTTCCAAATCTTCCAAATGAATAATTTTAGATTGATTCAATAATTTTCATATTAGTTCGGTTTTTATAGCAATTTCATATTCTTTCTACAGCAAAAGTCAAGTAAGTGAAGTGGAACCTCCTGCATATTCTTACAATAAAAACTGTTAATTGTTCTATAGATTTTTATGTGAAAGATCTCGAGATCTATGCCCTTAATGAAAAAAAAACAAGAGAATAATAATTATCGGGATCAACCAAAAATTTGTTATTGCTACACATTTTAAATGTTGAAGTAAATTCGAATCAATCTCATCAAAAATATTTTCAAGCTCCCTAATTTTGGCCAGATGTGTTAAACAAAAATATCACTGTTGTGAGGAAACTCCATCGGGTTGAATCATGAACATTTCTACAACACGGTTACAAAGTCCAGTCACGTTTCAGGCGTAGTTTAGCGTTTTTGTAGCAGGTGACAAAAACACAATGAGCTAATAAAACAAAAATAATGAATAGTGCTGCTTGATCAGAGGTCGGTCACACTAGATAGCAAGCACAGATACATCGGTGGAGCCTCTTAAGTAGGACGACACTATGAGCGAGCTGAACATTACTAATTGGAATGCTCTATGGTACATACTTGTGTTATTTGTGCGAAGTGTAGTTTAATTGATCTACTAATATTACCGTATATTTCACAAATTTTCCGAAAATCAAAAAAATTCATAGATGACAAGTATACCGTGATCGCGTTGCCCGCCTGCTTTTGGTTCCCAACCATACGATTCAATTCGACGAACTTTCCCAGCTCTACCGATTTTTACCATCGACTAAGACGTCTTCAGATGTCATAAGAATATACCAATTTTTATTCAGATTAAACTTCCGGTCCGGAGATAGGGTGCTTAGAGTAAAAATGTCAATTTCAAGAGTATATTTTATTTCATAAATAACCATGTGTCTTCAATGTTCAGATCAAGATATTCTATGGCCAAATAAAGTCATAAAAGATTTTCATAAAATCAAACTCCACATCCTAGTCCGACTTCCGATTCTAAAATATCTAGAAGATTTGGAAAATCTTTCAAATTGGGCTTAAAACTGTTTCAGTTTGTTGTTAATATTATCTGAATGTTGAATGATTCGAATTTTATTATACAGGGATCCAGTATTTAATTCCGGAAATCTCGGAAATAGTGGTCAAAATCATTAAAATTGAGCTCACTTCATTTTTTTCATATACTATTGAATCGATTATGTAAGTTAATTATGTATTAATAATATTATGTAAAAGAAGTCTTCAAAACTGTTCTCTTAACTTTTTTAATTTGTAGTATTTTGATTGATCTTACTGTAATATATAGGAGATCATGAATAATATTCGAAAGGCATCATTACACCTCATAGGTGGATTAAAAAAGGCTTTTAAGCTGATTTTCCTGTTTCTCTCTTAAATTTAAAACAATTACTAATCTTAATCATATTTTCATTATTTGCTTCTTATTGAGCAGGAATAATGTCACAAAACTCAAATTTAAGTTACTGTTGTTGTAAAAGTTGTGTCCATACCTTTCGATTAAGATAAATAAAAAAATCGCATCTCATAATGAAAATGATACATCTGATTGTCATGATAACAAAAATTTGGAGAGCAGACCACTAAAAAATTTTCAAAACGACGAACTTCTATCAAATATCATTATCACACGAAAAGGTAAGAATAGATCATAGAAACGATTTCAGAGCGGTATTAAACTGTCAAACACAATCAATCAAGCAACATAGAGAATGTATATTAGAAATACAAAAATAACCAATCGAAAAGCATGCTATTCAAAATTCGGCCTTTTTCAAGCACTACAATGGAATGGCCCCATGAAGAAGTAATACTCGAAAAATACGCGCATATCAATTGAAGTATTTGTATCTAACAGAAACATTGCATAACATGTAAAAACAACAACGTAATGGGACAGGCGTTAAGATGTAGATAATAAATTTTATATAGTTAGAAGAACATTCACCCTCACCGAATTTGAAAATTGAAGGATCGTTAGAGAATACAAACGAGTGAAAGAAATATTATATTTGCTTCATTGGAGATAACACGATCAAAAAAGTGCTAATTTTTATCTAGTAATATACACAAAAATTTGCGTAACTTTGCAAAAGCAGTATCATGGCACATTCCTGTTCTCAACCACACATACTTTGCAGCAAACCGGGCTCAAATTTCGGCGTTTGATGTGGCTGCCGCCATACACATCTTTTTTTGGCATGCGAGACATTCGCACATTTTTGTCGTCATCAAGTTTAGTGGTTATGTTAACCACAAGAATTGACCAAATTTCACTGTCGTCAACTGCGTGTAAGGGGACAGACATCTAATTCGATGTGTACTTCGCACTTCTCAAATTTCTGTATCAAAAGAGTGACATCGATGGTGCGCGCCATCGACTTGAATTTATTGTAGTCAGGAAAATATGCAAAAGGAAACAGTGCAGAAAAACAACCAAAAAAAGCGCACGCATTGGAATTTGATTGCCCACACGTACATGCTTCCCCCGCTACCTCACTGAAATAGTTCGGTATCGATTTTCTTCTGACTCGAGGCTTTCAAATTATGTAATTCAAAACCAGACGAACGTGCTTAGCATTGCACTTTTATTATTTTTCCTCATTGTACTTCCCAATAGGAAGCGCGTCAGTTTTCATCGTTCAGGATAGGTTCATCTGACACCCAGACAGGAAGTGTTAAATCGTTGTCGAACATCGAGTGAGATGAGCCAGCAACAATTGAGCCTGAGCGAAAATTTTCTTTTGTACGACATTCGATACGAATATCTCACTATAATGGCTTACATTCATGCGAACTGAGAGTGTTTAATATACTCGTATGCGTCTGATTGTGACTTTTTTCTCCAAAAGTTGATCAAACCATCCTTACTTAAGTACTACCCAATCCTCTGAAGACTTCGTTGACTTTTTCCAAAGCCATGGCCTCCTGTTTTCAATTAATAATAAAATCGTTGCCATGAATTCTCAGTTATTCAAGATGTTGAAAATTTGGAAATGTGTTTTCTGGTTCACAAGTTCAACCTCTAGGGTGGAATTCACGCAATTGTTTACTTTCGAAATTAAAACATCCAATTTTATCGATCACCTTAGATTGTCTCACCAGGTATGAAGCAATCAACACATTTCATTTGAATAACGTTGTACAGGATACTCAAAAACGGCTAAAAAACATATTGCCTCGTTGTTGGGCTCAGTACTGTAACGATATATTTGATGACATTCACGAAAGGTTAACTCTACTGACCGATTATGTTTATCAGTAACACTATTTCAATGCGTTCTAGAAATACTTGGTTAAAATGTTACTGGATAATTTTTATCAGTCGTGTTCAGGTAAACTATAAAACTCAGTGAATGATGTCACATGATGTAACAAAATTTCCATAATGTTATGTGAAAAGGAAAAGTCTACGTACTCTTTTAGAGGAGGGAGAGTAAAAGTCTACGAAAGTCCAAGAGGGGGGACGGGGGATTGAAAAATTCCAAATTTTGGTCTATGTGGTTTATGAACAATCCCTTAAGTGAAGGTGAACTTAAAGTGCTGCGATGTATGAAACATATCACTAAATTATAACTGATAAACATAATATTACGGCGTTGTAGAAATAATGTTGGAATTTATTATTTATTGCGTTTATACAAAGGATAACACAGTTTTAGTTCAATAATTACTGTAGTGAGAAATTTGATGGAAAACATAGTATGTATTTAGCAAATTTCTGTACGTTGCCAACTATATACAAAGATTCGAACTAATTATCTTGATCCAGTTCAACATAAGAATGAATATAAAATTTACCCTAATCGCCTTACTGTTGAAAAATAAGGAAACTTGGATTTCCGGAGTGGCTGACAAAATGGATTAAGACATATTTAACTGAACGCAGTTATATCAGGCGCTTTGGAAGCATATCATTTCCTTCGTTTGAAATATCATCAGGTGTCCCAGAGGTGACCATATGGGTCAGCTGCTCCTTGGTTTGATTATCATCTCCAAAGTTCTTATCACATTTGACTGTTACACACTTCAATCCAGTTGAACATACATACACTTGTTGACTTGTAGAAACTCGACGGAATAGAAGTAAACGTACGGTAATGCAACGTACTAGATTTCTCTCGCTTGCGTGATTCAACTGCTTTCGATTTTGAAATTGCATCATCTAGCTTTGAATGAGTCGCCGTCATAAAGGATCTTGGTGTACACTAGGAACATAAACAAAACCTGTTTTAATCCACCTAGTGGTGTAATGATGCCTTTCTCATATCAATCAAACTATCATATATAATACTGTGGTATTCTTCAAAATTATTTTTCTTCTATTCTTAAAAGAATAATCGAAATAGATTTGTTTGACCGTCTACTGATAAAAACTATCAATTGGAAAAGATTAGAGGTCGATTTAGAAAACTATTTACGGTTTTTCGCTCTTTTCAGTGATGGTATAAAATTTTTAACACAGTTTACCATATATTTCCGGATTCGGAGATCGGATCCTGATGAAATTCAGGAATTACGTATGCGACCACAGGACCTTTCATTTGAACCTAAGTTTGTGAAAATCGGTCGCGCCATCTATGAGCAAAGTTAGAACACATATTTTCATCTTTTTGCGCATTTTACCCCATAAAGTTAGTGCAAAAAACGTTACATACACACATACGCACACAGACATTTTGCGTACTCGACGAACTGAGTGGAATGGTATATGACACTCGGCCCTCCGGGCCTCGGTTCAAACGTCGGTTTTCACAGTGATTTCATAACCTTTTTATATGAGAAAGGCAAAAAAAAAATTTTTTTCTTCGATTCTTAAAAGAATAACCGAAATCGGTTTGTTTGACCGTCTACTGATAAAAACCATCAAATTGGAAAAGATTTGAGGTCGATTTAAAAAAATTTTTATGGTTTTTCCCCATTTTCAGTGATGGTGTACAATTTTTAACACACTTTACCCTATATTTCCGGATCCGGAAGTCGGATCCGCATGAAATTCAGGAATAACGTATGGGACTACATGACCTTTCATTTGAACCTAAGTTTGTGAAAATCGGTCGCGCCATCTATGAGAAAAGTTAAAACACATATTTTCTTTTTTTGCACATTTTACCCCATAACTCTCGAACCGGAGGTCGGATCCAAATAATATTCAGGAATTTTGTATGGGACCTCAAGACCTTTCATTTGAATCTAAGTTTGTGAAAATCGATTCAGCCATCTCCGAGAAAAGTTAGTGCACTTATTTTCACAATTTTTTGCACATTTTACCCCATAATTCCGGAACCGGAAGTCGGATTCAAATAATATTCAGGAATTTTGTATGGGACCACAAGACCTTTCATTTGAATCTAAGTTTGTGAAAATCGGTTCAGCCATCTCCGAGAAAAGTTAGTGCAAAAAAACGTTACATACACACATACGCACATACACACACACACATACACACACACACATACACACACAGACATTTTGTGTACTCGACGAACTGAGTCGAATGGTATATGACACTCGGCCCTCCGGGCCTCGGTTCAAAAGTCGGTTTTCACAGTGATTGCATAACCTTTCTATATGAGAAAGGCAAAAATAGCATAAAACCACTTGCACTAACCACTGCCAAGGCCTTTCCGATGCAATAATTCCCAGTTCTTGAATCTGATCCGGTGACACAAGAAAAATATCAAGGTGTATCGATCAAGCGGAGGGGGATTTATAAAGTATAAGGGTTTTGAATAACTGGCCATGGATCGAGCTACATGTAGACGTTTGCTAGATGCAGCAAAGAACACCACAGGGCTAGGTTGTTAGGTAAGGTAAGTTTACTGACTGAAAACAGTCGTAACTAGTTTTATCAACAAATATCTGATTGATATGCATTGATTGTTTTAACTGATAAAACTCTATAATTAAAGCAGGGAATTTGAACTTAGACCGTTTAATTGTTGGGTAAAATTTTCAAAACTCTTCTAAATATGTTATGTTCAATTCAATTCAATAATCCAAATAACACATTCAATGTATCTCTTGAAAAAAGTTTGGATTATTTCAAGGATTTTCACTTCGTTAGTCAACTATTTCATTCAATTTAATAAAGATTCTTTAAGGAAACGTGTAATTTGTGTAAATTTGATCCAAAACCACATCCAAACTGTGAATTCTTATGAAAACGTCTACATCGTGCAACATAGATTTTTAATTTGTAATGCTCAGCAATGACATCCACACCACGAGCGGATAATAAAACTTTTCACTGAGTTTTCATTGCTACAACTGAGAAACAACACACTCCCAGTTGTTTTATTTAATTATTCCATCATTTGAACTGAAATGCCTATTGAAATAAATATTTTTTACTGTTGATCTCTTTGAAATATGTCGCGATGTAATGTAATTGAATGCAATTATTATTTGAGAATTTTTTTTTGAAAAGTTTTATTGAATCAAAACAATTTTGGCTTTAAAATGTTGAAACTGGTAGTGAAATACACTGTTTGAAAAACATTATGTTGCCTAAGTAGCTGCTTATAGTTTTAACATTAAACTAAACTAACACACTGCAATTGCAACAAACGATTGTAATTCCAGAGATGGAATTAATCAGCAAAGTTTACACAGTGCATAAAGTAATTTTTACTACACCTGAAACTGGCTCAATGGAAAAGCATTTTTAGTTCTACTTTCAAGTGTGTTACTGATAAACCCAACGCTCGGGATGCACTTTCTAGAGAATACACTACAATTTCTATCCAGACCATATGTTTACTACACGACAATCATATTGAGTTCCTTGATTGCGCATAAAATGTAATCAATAACCGAATGATACTATTCTAATCTTCTCAACTAAACTAACGCAAACAAACAAAACAAAATCTCTGTAATAGATTCATGAATGTTTTGTGTATTTTAAATTGTTCATATGCCAACAGGATGTAATGCTCCAAATCAATATTCTACGACCAAGCAGAAATCCCGTCATTTGTCATAACTAATCTCACGTGCTTCACGAACACGCGTCAAATTTTTTATAGTGGAACGAAACTTGTTTTCCCCGAGAGCCGACGGACTGACGACACTAACGGAAAAAACAAATTTTGACTAAACATTAAAACTTTAGTGCTAAACCATTAAGTATATACCAAATTTCATTCCATTCAAAGTTTCGCGCTGACACGTCACAATCTATTCAAATTGAAACTAATCCATCAATGCCGCTCAGAGATTAATACTTAGCCGTGTTTACCTTGAACATAAATATTTTACACCGTTATTCTTACGTAAATTAAATCATGATCAAACCGGATTAAATGCCTCAAATAGAAAAGAGTGTACAAATAATTGTTAGTATACTACTATATTGATAGGACAAACAACTGGTCAATTAAGCAAAGCAAGGGAGATGCGTTTTCAACAACTTCGTTGAATAAAAAACTCTACGACGATATCTGTTGTGTAAATGTGTTCATTCTTTGGCGAGTTGTCTTGTTCGCACATAGCTGGTACGAGGATCGGAGGAAAACATGCTAACGACGTTGATGTCATCCTCGATAACGTCACGGCCTGTCTCGTTATACTGACAAACGAAATGGTCCCCCGAACTCGGACCGAACACTGATGGCAAGAGAAGTAGAGAGCAGTCGTGTTGTAGTACAACATTCGACGAGATTGAATCGCACACGGCACACGGTAAGCGATCGGTCCATCAGCTGCTTGATTACGAATAAGAAACACTGCTTAGATATTTATTGAAATAAGTCCTAATGCTCATTAGGTGTATGCATACAGTGTACACAAAACGAAATAATCGTGTACTTTGACGTCTTTGAAGATGCACATAAAATGAGCGTCACAATTAATTCAAATGTACATGAAAGAGAATGTAGTGTACGTGGTATCATTGATTTCAAAACCAATTGAGTGGGATTTTGCATCAAAACATACACAATTCTTGGATGCCACGGCGAAGAAAAACTAATGTTTATTGCCTATGAAATAAACGTATTTATGAGAAAAAAACACAATTCTGTTATCAGATGAAAAGAAATTCGTTGTATTTTTAAGTAATTTGTAATTTTCTTTCGTTTATCAGTTTATTATCGGTGTTAAATCCGCATAATATTCGTTACACACTGAAATTGGTGAATATAGGACCATGTACCTTGATCTTGTGGCTTGATACAAACTGGTTTTAGATGTATGAGTTACCGCACACTACGACCAAAGCATCCGAATGGAAAACTTTCAAAGTTCATGAGAGACACACGAACAACTATGTAGCTTCAACACCAGATCCGACTCGAGACAACTCACGAAGCTTTACTAAGACAGCAGGTTGAAGAAATATTTGAGAAATTCCACAGAACGACGCTTGGCACGGAACTATGCTGAGCTAAACAGAGATTCGGTGGAATAAAAACAATCACATCTAATTTTATGCATGTCACTGTTGGTGTTAAAAAATCATACCTGGAAATACAGAAAATGACGTATTATCGATATCAAATCACTTTTTGACCACCAGAGCAACTCTAGCATAATATAAATTGTAGCATAGTTTTATTGTTTACTTTTTCTCTGTAATTGAAATCATCACCCAGGTGCACCACCTAATACTAAACAAAATTTATTTGTGAAAAGAAAATAATCCAACAAAAGCAGGAGCATAAAAAATCAGAACATAAGAAACAGCTCGAGAATGTATTTCAAACAAGAGGCGCCTGAAAGAGATGGAGTGGTGTGGTAGTGATCAGACCCGAACGGAACGAAAGGTATGCATGCGTTCTACTGTGTTGAAGACAGAAACGTAAAACGGAATTCAGTGGGAGGAGCACCACGGTCATTGTAGGCGGGAATTTTTCCTCTGTTCTGTTATTTGTTGTCTAGTTTCAGATTGCCGCAGGTTGCAATTGTTGATTGTTCCCGCAGAATAACCTGTTTTCGCATTTAGTTTCGAACACAATTCTGTCAGTGGTGATCGATGCATTTAATGTTGTTTGAATTACTAAACGACGGAAGGTCGAAGAGCTGCTCATATTAGTTTCCTAACAGACTGAGTAATTTTGATAGCGCCTGGCTTCAGGATAGCGGTAAATAGAATCTATCGTTTCACAAACCTTTTTTTTTCGAAATTACTGAGGCTATTATATTTGTCTTAGATTTATTTATAAAATCATCACTTTATCTATCCGAAAAAACAAATTCAACGGGAGCAGCACATTCATTTTATTAAAATCTCAACGTAAAGGAATACTTCTGAACATATTTTAATAGCTTAAAGACATTTCATAATAATTTCACACTTTTAAAAATTGTCTTCATAACACATGATCTGTGATAAAAAAAACTAACGATACTGATTGTTCTTATCTAATAATAATTATTTATTCATAAATATCAACTCTGTCTTCTTCATAGTAGTCTTCTTCGGATAAAATGCACTTATGCCAGTAGGTTTTTGATATTTTCAAAGCACTTTCTGAACTAACTTTTTGAAATTGCACAAAAAGCTGCCTTAGCGATCTGATATTATTAAATGGGGGCCTTCGGAATAGGAAGAAGTCACAAGGGGCTATGTCCGGTGAATATGATGATCGCGGCATCAATACGTTGTTGTGTTTGAACAAAACCTCACGAACAAGCATTGAGGCATGAGTAGGTGCAGTCGCCATGAAAATTTTTGCACAAAATTGTTTCTTACTTAATTTACGAAAACGACAAAAAAAATTTTCCTTAATATTTGTTATTGATCGTTTGACCTTCAGATAAGAACATATAATGCACTACACCGTTGAAATTGAAAAGGACAGAGGGACAAAATCTTCACGTTTAATCGAATTTGTCGTGCTTTCATCGCTCCTGATGACGTTGGATGCTTCCGAGTAGACGATTGAACCTTAGTTAGCCATATACGTCTTCCAGTCTGCTTTTAAAACGATTATAACACTCGAAAACTTTTGCTCGTTTCATAATTGGTTCACAAAAAGCAGAAGTGTTTAGAAGTTTCAATAACAATACTGAACTTTACCATTGACCTCTGAGGACAAAGTAAATATGCAATATGTCTATCATTGCATATACAGTGTCTAGGCAAGTTCAACAACATATAAAACAATACCGATTAGATTAGTACAGCTAATAATAGACTAATAATAATCGATTCGTTTGCATGACTTGAAATGATACATTAAATAATACTCATCTCAGTCTCTAAATACGAACAATAAATGACACATGCATAGAAAATAACATTCCATAGGCATGATAACAGCACTAATCGTTTGATTCTGTGCTTGCTTTCTTCCACCACCCTTTTCCGAATCAGCATATCAATAATATACATACATTCTTGAAAAATAATTCGCAATCTCAAACAAATTCTAATACTAACATTACTTTTAACGATCAATCTCAAACGTCCAATTAACATTACTAGCAAATAGCGCCAACTCTAAAATAACGCCGAACATTTCAGCAGGAGTATAGAAGAATCCAAAATCGTCTCAGTTCTGCGACAAATTTCTTATCTCGCCATCCACTGTGAATAATATGCTTATTACAATGCCAAGAACAAGAGAGTCTGTAGTGATTCTTGCGTATTAAATAGGATTCACTGCTTTGATCCAGATCGGAGCGCCGAACACAGCTGTTCCTTATCTGGTTTCGCGTGTTTAGCTACAGACATTTGAAAGTATATACAAACAAGGCAATTATAAATGCTCTTTCTTGAATGGCAATTCCATGGCGGTTCGCAGCATGAAAGAATTCGACTAGCATACACACACCCTTTATAATGAATGAAATGGGTGGGGATAATGTTCGCATCCGGACAATCGGAAAAGGTAGTTGAACTTGTATAATACATATACAACTTACCTAGAAACATTTTTTATCAAAATCAAATCAAATCAAATTTTATAACTGTTTTTAGAGGTTTCCCAAAACCTTTGATTTGAATCTAATATTTTTGTTTTTAGGGCTGCAGTTGTGTAGTGTGGCACAGACCATACTTGCTCCAATGCAGATATAATCAAGGTATCATTTTCTTTCAGACACAGGTGTAGTGCAACCGTTGAAAACGAAAACGCTATATGTTTAATAGAATCGGTTCTTCCATCACAAAAAAAAAATGATTTTTTTCTGTCATATGACATTCTCCAATTCAGACGAACTGAGTCGAATAATAGGTTGTTGTACTGTATTTTTGACATTTCGTAAAATGATCCCAATTACGTCCTAATATGTTTTATTAGCACAAAACTGGTTTTATATGAAAACGAATTTTGATTTGAATCCCAGTAACAGAAAAAAATACTGCAACATATTAAGCAATCTAGAAACATTCATCTTTTCCATCTTATAGAAGGCTTAGACATTACTTACCTAACAGCTATAGGCCTGGAGTGTCCTTTGCTGTATCAAGAATACGTCTCCACATAACTCGGTCCATGGCTGCTCGTCGCCAGCCACTCAAGGCACGGATGCTGCTGAGATCATCCTCCACTTGATCGATCCACCTTGCTCGCTGCGCTCCTCTTCTTCTTGTAACAGTCGGATTAGATTCAAGAACCATTTTCACTGGGCTGTCGTCCGACATCCTTATGTCCTGCCCATCGTAGACGTCCGATTTTAGCTGTCCGTACGATAGGTGGTTCTCCTAGCAGCTGTTGCAATTCTTGATTCATACGCCGTCTCCACGTTCCGTCTTCCATCTGCACTCCGACATAGATGGTCCTCAGTACCTTTCTTTCGAAAACACTGAGGGCGCGTTGGTCCTCTGCCAACATAGTCCAGGTCTCGTGGCCATAGAGAACAACCGGTCTAATGAGCGTTTTATAGATGGTCAATTTCGTGCGTTGGCGTACTTTTCTCGATCGAAGGGTTTTTCTGAGTCCAAAGTACGCACGATTCCCTGCCAAAATACGTCTATGAATTTCTCTGCTGGTGTCATTATCGGCGGTCACCAGTGAGCCCAAATACACGAACTCGTCAACCACCTCGATATCGTCACCGTCTATCAATATTCGTGGTGGGAGGCGTAGTGTTTCTTCTGTAGAGCCTCTTCCTCTCATGTATTTTGTTTTCGACGCATTTATGGCCAGTCCGATACGCCTAGCTTCAGCTTTCAGTCCGATGTAGGTTTCCGTCATCTTCTCAAGGTTACGTGTTACAATATCAATATCGTCAGCGAAGCCAAAAAGTTGTACGGACTTTCGGAAGATCGTGCCACTCGTGTCGATCCTCGCTCTTCGAATCACACCTTCCAGGGCAACATTGAACAAGATACAAGAAAGTCCATCACCTTGCCGTAGCCCTCTCCGAGACTCGAAGGGACTCGAGAGCGTCCCAGATACTCGGACGTAGCACATCACTCTATCCATCGTTGCTTTGACCAATCGCGTTAGTTTATCCGGGAAACCGTATTCGTGCATGATCTGCCATAGCTGTTCTCGATCGATTGTGTCGTATGCCGCTTTCAAGTCAATGAATAGGTGATGCGTGGGTACGTTGTATTCACGACACTTCTGGAGTACTTGTCTTATCGCGAATATGTGATCCGTAGTGGCGCGGACTCCAGTAAATCCCGCTTGGTAAGGCTTAGACATAAAAATAGCATTTCACCAAATAAAATTGTTTACGTGAAATCCTTCTTATGTAATTGTTGTTACCTATTTATTGTCTTCACTTGTTATCAATCATTTTCATAATGCACGTAATCAACAGTCCTGAAACGAATTTCAAGTAGATGAAATCTTGGTCTTTATTTATAGGCAATTATTTGCTTGTATAATTAACCCATAATGTTTTTCCGTTTTGCTTATGAATAAATTGACGCAATTGGAAAGAATCGTTAAAACGTAACTGGCTGCTTTGGCAATAAGCTCTTGTATACTGGGATTGCATTTTTAGTGTTTATTGCTTCCGTTCATTTAATTAGCTTATACACAACTGGGGTCATTTAGGTTAATAATATATAGAATAGATCTTTTTTTATATGCTATCCGTCAACTTCATCTTATTCAATTGCTTTTGTGCAGATAATGCACTGAAAAGTTTGTATATTGCTTAGCGGGCTGGTTGTGCTTCTGTTTTTTTTTATTTATTTAGAGTATTTTGCATTACGCTTGCTCTGCTTCACTGCTGCTAATATTTATCTATATAGAACGCAACATTCCATTTGACTAAATCTTTTCGAATATGTCTACTTTTAGATTAATGAACATTGCACAAAGGGTAGTCCCTTTTTCTTTTGAGAGAAGCGATGGTTGAGTACTACAAGCTCACAAATCGCATTTTCATCCATTTCTTCGTCGTCGTTGTTGTTGTTATTGCTGTCATCATTGTAATAAAGGGTGATTTTTTAAGAGCTTGAGAACTTTTTTAAACAATAAAACGCATAAAATTTGCAAAATCTCATCGGTTCTTTATTTTAAACGTTAGATTGGTACATGACATTTACTTTTTGAAGATAATTTCATTTAAATGTTGACCGCGGCTGCGTCTTAGGTGGTCCATTCGGAAAATCCGCTTTTTTATCGACAAATTTTGTTCAGCGATGAGGCTCATTTCTGGTTGAATGGCTACGTACATAAGCAAAATTGCCGCATTTGGAGTGAAGAGCAACCAGAAGCCGTTCAAGAACTGCCCATGCATCCCGAAAAATGCACTGTTTGGTGTGGTTTGTACGCTGGTGGAATCATTGGACCGTATTTTTTCAAAGATGCTGTTGGACGCAACGTTACAGTGAATGGCGATCGCTATCGTTCGATGCTAACAAACTTTTTGTTGCCAAAAATGGAAGAACTGAACTTGGTTGACATGTGGTTTCAACAAGATGGCGCTACATGCCACACAGCTCGCGATTCTATGGCCATTTTGAGGGAAAACTTCGGAGAACAATTCATCTCAAGAAATGGACCGGTAAGTTGGCCACCAAGATCATGCGATTTGACGCCTTTAGACTATTTTTTGTGGGGCTACGTCAAGTCTAAAGTCTACAGAAATAAGCCAGTAACTATTCCAGCTTTGGAAGACAACATTTCCGAAGAAATTCGGGCTATTCCGGCCGAAATGCTCGAAAAAGTTGCCCAAAATTGGACTTTCCGAATGGACCACCTAAGACGCAGCCGCGGTCAACATTTAAATGAAATTATCTTCAAAAAGTAAATGTCATGTACCAATCTAACGTTTAAAATAAAGAACCGATGAGATTTTGCAAATTTTATGCGTTTTATTGTTTAAAAAAGTTCTCAAGCTCTTAAAAAATCACCCTTTACAATGGTTACTTTTGATATTTTAGTGGATAAAAACTTTTGTTCATCGGTCGCATTATTTCCGTTAATCCAATAAGAGTTACTGAGTTCGTTAAAAGCCGACGCTGATATTCTTGATTTTTTGACAGTACGGTGGTCCTACAAGCCAGTTGTCAGCCCCCGGCAAACGACCCAAAGTGTTAGAAACGGGGATAAAATAACACGTCCGATAATAGGAGAGTAGCACTAGCCGTGCAATGGTTCTGAACGTTAAGAATCGGCAGTAAAATCTGTTAAAACATTATTCAATATACCTTAGCGTAACATTACTTTGCTTTTAAAATTGATATCACTCGAATATTATCATAATCGACTCTGTGTACATCATTATTAACCCAAGCGAATAATTTATCAATACACTCACGTTAAAACTGAATGTACACTTAAACACAACTTAAGTTAATTTGTAATTCGAGTTTTATGTTTGCTGTGCAATTATATTTTTGCAACAATTCTATTTCGGTCGCTGCAGGCCTATCTACTCTGCCTTTGGAATCAATGAATTAAATATATATTTTTACATACTTCACGACTAATTCTCTTAATTCAGCTATACATAAGTTGACATTTTCTTCAACATTGAGGCATAATTCGCCCCTGAATTCGTAAAAATAATTAATACAGCGCAATATTTTATTTAGTATGGCACAGAACAGTATACTTTCTTTAACTTTAATTTTAATAATTTTAATAAAAAATAGAGTTTTTTTTCAAATACATGCCTTGAACAAAGAGCGCAGATTTCACTATAGTGAACGGCTTCAAATGATGTGATGAAGGAATTATCTCTGATGAATATAGATATGGTCACCCTTTCGCTGGAAATCAGACAGTAACAGCAGCAAAATAAAATCGCATCTGATTGTTTCCCAACCAGTATATCATTTCTTCAACTGCTGGCAAGATTGATCCATGTCGCAAAACCCTATCAACCTTCATTTTTTACCTATAGCAGCAGGTATCCATAATACTTGACTAGACCACGTCAGAGTCAGCAGCAGAGAGCAGAAAGGAAAATACGGTTTGGTTTGTTGCCCCATAGTTCGAATGCACCTGACGTTTCGAATGTGATCATAGTTCAATACGAAACGCGTGTGCTGGTAGCGCTAATTACGAACGTATGCATATGAGGACGTGTGCAAGAAATTCTCTCCGATCTGCATCTAATGTTCGGTTCCGCCACATCATCTCTCAGATGTGGCCCATAGTTTTTGGTTTGCTTAGCATACATGTAGGAAGTGCGGTAAGTGGTCATGCTGCTAGAAACTGCCTACTTCGAACGGTGTTTCATTACCTTCGCGGTTTATCATCTTCGCTTGTCTTCGTTACAGACGGACGACCTTTCGGCTCGGTTGGCCTTAGCAGAAGCACAGTAGTAACTCTGTGTTTTTTTCTTATATTGCGCAAGTCTACAGATGATCTTCGATGCCAGAAAAGAATCATACGCGTTAGTAATGAACTTTAATTTCGTTAGTAATGAACTTTAATTTCGTTAGTAATGAACTTTCGTAGCAATCCGGTTCTGTAAACGTCGAACAATTAATCAAAATTACGAAAATATGTTTCAGTTGTCAATAAACGTCACTCCTCATTATAGCAATCATATGTGCGATCATTCACACCAGGGTGACTGTCAAACAGAAAAAAACGTGTACACACTGAAAGCACCAGAATCTAAATTGGACCCCTTGAACCCGCACCACGAAGCAACACAACTCGTAGACAGATATCCAGACAGCTGTGGTTGTCGACAAGCCTTACGAGACAGGGAAGGGTGGCCGAGCACACATATATCAAAGATCGATCGAAGAACTACTTTCGCGTCACATTCGCGCCCCGCGGTGGTGTGTACTACTTAAACCAGTCTGAGATGCAGACCGTGTTGCCAGTCCGTTGTAATCTTGAGCTGACAATTTATCTTATTGTTGAATGTTGAATTTTGTTAGCCGAATGCTACAGTATACAAACTAGATTAAAAAAAATTAAATTTAAAGAAATACTATGCGCTATCGAATCCAAATTTATGAATAATCCCAGTTCAAACGGTTATATTGACACTTACATCACTAGCTATTGATTTGGAAAACTTGGTATCTTATTACAATATTAAGGGTGAACACTACATTAACTGTAGGAAAACGATGTATATTAAATATATTTATGCTCGGTGTTTATTTTAGAAAGATTAAATAAGTCGCAACCTCTCCACACAAAAAAACGTAATATGTAAAAATGCAGCTGCACCGTCATTGAAAAAAAGTATCTAAAAAGTCACTCTTTTATTAGATAACATATAAAATAAATTAAACAAAATATTGCAACTTATTTAGTTCTGCAGTTACTGTAGTGTTTTTTTTAATACTATTACTAAAGTTACAAAACACGTAGGATAGGCCCTTTTGAAAGTAACAAAATATAGTGTTCATTACTCGAGTCTTAAGCATTGAATTGAAGCATACCTATATATCTATATCTATCTATATAAAAATGCAGAGGTCATTCTTTGTAATCGCCTCCCGTAAGAACGGATGGACGGATTTACATGATTCTTTTTTAGTATGGTTAGTTTCTACTCCCACCGGGTTCGTACATAAAAAAAAATTAAGAAAATTTGCCGGAAAAGTGGAAAAAACTCATAAAGTTGTTTTGAATGGAAATGGAATTTTCCGTTGAAAAAGTTTCTTATGAAAGCTAGATCATCGATAGGTGTTTAGTGCATAACGAATTGCATAAGTATTTGGCTGTCGAAGGATAGAATACTAGATCGATGAAAAAAATTGTTTGGCGAGCAACGAGTTGTTTTGTGTGGAAATTTCACATGCTTACTTAGTTCATGTGATTCTTCATTTCGAGCCACGTGCTTAATTAGGTATCAATATTATTGCTTGCCAAATGATTTAATGATGGAACGCATGAGTTTTCTAGCTATACCGTAAACAGGATCAAAAGTTCTGGTATGGTATACCAGAAGATGCATTGTGTGCAATGTAATCAGTTAGATGATTAATGTTGGCCATCGTAGGCGTAAGTTGAACAAATCACACTATAAAACGATTGTTGTATGATTAATGATAGGGGCCCCTATTACCGTTCTCACTTCCACTTCTACTTTCACTTTACTTGATTTTACCTATTACCAGTATCACGTTCAGTGAAGTAATCACTGCAGTGAAAAAAAAAATTTTCTAACAAAATTTTGGTGATTTGAGGTTCGTAATAACAACAAGCTCATCTAAGTAATTACTTTTCTCTCTGAAGCGACTTTCGTGATAAAAACTTGGTTTTCACCGTGAAGTGATACCGATAATAAGGTAAAAATCACTTCACTTGGTTTTCACCGTGTAGTGATACCCGTAATAAGGGCCAGGATTCTGCTGTTTGAATAATGAGATCAAACAAAGAGGTTTGCCTTGCATTTAACTTACTGAAGTTCGTTTGCGTCGGGTAAATTCTGGTGGATTGAAAATCATTAGTTGTGAGAATTTATGCATTGACTCGAACGATAAACTGAATACTGGTACAATCACTCCTCATGTTCTTTCCGCTATAACAGAAGAATTGCACATTATGTTCATATAAAACTTTCTGATATAGATTCTCAGTACCGAACTCCACCATTCGTTAATTGTAGGTTGGGTACTAAACAAAATGATGTGGTGTCGACTAATGAGACGACTATTGATACAACTATTAAACGAATGCAGCGTTCATGTAAAAGTGAATGGACACAATATTTAAAAGAATGGTAACTTGAACTTTCGACTGTCCAAGAATTACTCATTTTTTCTTTCGGTATTTTTAACAATATCAAACTAACTAGAGATTGTGAGAGGACAAAGAATGTGAAAAATGTGGAGCCATAGTACTCAAGGAAGAGTAAGGATTTGAAGATAAAGTGCGGAAAATTCGACGTAACAAGGTTAATTTAAGTAAGAAGGTTTCTCGTATCTAAACTTTTACCTTCTACCAGAGGAGTCGAACTTAACGATGCGAATCATCCGAGTCTCTGATATGTCAGAACTTTGCTAAATAATTACTGACTTAAGTCATAAATAATGAGTAAAAACTAACCAGACTAACGAGAAGTGACGAACTGCAAGTCGCAAAGACAGCTTTTGTAAAATTGCGGAATCGATTTAAAGTTGTCATTTTAGTTGTTTTTGCTTCACTTTTCATCCCATATATCAAAACCATTAGTTTGAGAGACATCTACAATCGCTGTTCGATGCACTGACTCAAAAGATGATATGGCGATTGGCGCATTCGCTTAATTTTTGAGTAACAAAAGCTTTTAACACATTCACAATATTTTTTGATGAATTCATCGCAGCCAAGTAATCAGTAAAATAATGGAAAGATACATTAACAGCATATAACGTTTGACAATTCTACTGTCCGAAAACATAAATTCAAAAAAAAAATCGGGCGATACGAATTTCGACGGGTCAGCTAGTTGTACATAATTCTGTAGATTGGGTTTCCGTCTTCGAGTCTAGGGTAACAGGTACCCCCATTAATCTCAGCTCCAGTAGTCATCCCATATACGAAAACCATTAGCTAGAGTGAGATCTTTCTTTTTTTTTTATTGATGGACTTTCAAGGGTAAGATGAAAAAAGGTGCACTCCCATCGAGTTTTCGCGTCGTTATAACAGAGGTATTTTTCCAGTTCGTTTCTCTTTCACGTGGGGGGGGGGGGGTTATTATTTTTTAAATTTTTGGTGATTGTTCAAAGTGAAAACTACGACTTTCACAAAAAAATCCACCATTTTGTAGCTGTTAAACCTCCCCAAAGAAACAAACAACGAAAAAAAACTTTGGAGTCTGGTTTGTTATACGTAGAAAGTGTGTGCAAAATTTTAAAACAATTGGTGTAGTAGTTTTTTAATGACGATGGACACGGACTTTCAAAACCTGCTTTCGAGAAAAACGCGTTTAAAGTTTTTGTCTAAAAAATCAATGCAAACAATTAATTATTCCAGGGAGCCCGTAGGGTCTAATATTTTCAAAAAATCCTTTTTTTCTTTTATAATTCATTATAACGAAACATTTCAAGAATGTTTTGTCAAGTTTTGAAGTCAATCGAAGTAGAAATCTTGAGCCTGTGCGCCGAGCTATTGCTTCTTCGTAGAATGAGATAGCCATAGATAAAAGTCGATAACTTCCAGAGTTTCGTTACAATAGGCTTGAAAATTTCACAGAATATTCTTAAAATGTTTTACTACAAGAAAATATAAAGAAAATAACAAATGATTTTTCAAAAGTGTTAGACCCTACCCGCCCCTTAAATAATAAGTGAATTTCAGCGCAATTAAAAATATTACATGTAAAACAGTCATATTGAAAATTGATGAAATTTCACCAATGAAAAATTTCTGAGCAACTAAACATTTCAAACTTCGATTTACTTATGATATCAATTTATTTTTTTGCTCGTTGGAGGGAATCTCTGTCATTTGACGCTTTGAAAAAAAAATCAATCATAGTCATTCTTCCGTCGGAAAAAAATACTAAACATCGCGATGTAAGCCATTTACGCAAAGTACTTCGAGGACGTGTTCCTTTGCACACACACCAAAAATGAACTATGCAATGGCAGCTAAATACATTAAAAAGTATCGTTTGTCGATAAGTGGGTTCAATCTTTTAAAGAGTCAAAAACCGTCGATGATCTTCCAAATCGTGGTTCGGTAGGAAAAATGTCAAGGATGTCAAGGATAAGAAAAATTAAAGCAAAGAGGTTATCACACGTCTATTACCGACTGCCAAACAACATGTAACATAAAAAACGAAGCCTGGATCTTGCAAGAAGTTAATGATCCTGAGCACCTGAGCTGGCTCTGTACTGAGTGAAACGGGAAAAATGCATTGTGACACTTTTTTGGCCTTCGTGATTGCCTGATGCAAATTCTATCGAAAACGTTTGGGCCTACATCAAGAGGAAGCTCCATGGAAAACACACTCTAACTTTAGAGCATCTCTTCCGACTAATTTCCGATTCCGACAACTCATTTGGATTGCACTTCCCCTCGAATACGCTGAAAATTTAGTGGAAAGTATGCTTTGGAAAAGCCAAGCAATAATGCATACTGATGATGATTGGACTTACTATTAAACTTTATTTTATGGTATTAATTATGCAACGTTCACTACAATTTATATAGCAACTATTTGACTATTCGATGTTATTTCGAATATCTAATTGGAATGATATTCGAATGATAAAATGAATAAATAAAATGAAAAATCATTTTTTGTATGAAACACATCCTCATTAAAGAAATATTGTGACAACAGGTTGATACTGATTAGTAAAAATCGATCACGAACTACTTAAAGATTTTGGTTGACTTATTCCACATCAATAGTTCGAACAACCCGATGGAGCTGTTCATTCATATCGGTTGTTCCTTGTCCATTTTGGCAGGAATATGAGTGGCTAAAAACCTCTTCCGAAACATTTGAGAACGGCGTCAAATTACTGAACTCAAGTAAAATGTTCAGTCAATGCTTAACAATAGTTTTGTAGCTTAGTAAAAGGTCTAAAGGCCGCAGGCTGACTAAAGCCACACCTCTACTCCCGCACACAATATAGACCAAATATTTCTAAGTACACAATAGTTTTGTCCTGATTACTTAAAGCCGGCGTTCTTCCCTTGATTAAATATTGTAACGGTACCCCCATACATCAGATCCACTAGTCATCTCATACACGAAAAGCATTAGATTAGTCTCAGTTCGATAGATTGACATTGAAAGTAAGATGAAATAAAAGTGTTCGCTTCGAGTTTTCGCGTTGCTATAGCAGCTGTATCGAACAATTTCCGATTTATTTTTTTCAGCCGTATTGCTTCGTAGAGCCAAAGCAAAGATATTGTATTCGATTTTATCACAATTCGTTGATTGAAAGTCGATTAATCTGTAAAATAACATGACGGTTCTACTAATGAGATGACTATTGGTACCGCTGGATCCCCCAGAGCTTAAAACCTCGAACCAAATCCGACAATATAGAAAATAATGAAATTATTCAAGTTAGAAGTAACTAGATGTCTCGAATCTTAGAGCTAACCTTATTAAATATATGGTTAAATAAAACAATATTGGTACAGTAGCCCTATCTGAGATATAAACGAGTTGAAGAGAGTTTGAATAGTAAGCATTTACCCGTTTACTGATATATGATTGGCCAAACAAAGATTTTTTGAATGTCGTCGAATTGAACAGTTGAGTAATTTTATATAAAGTTGTGGTACAAAATAGTTACTTCTGCAGATCTCAGAAAGATGGCATATTCTAGACAGTCATTATTATTATTATTATTATTATTATTATTATTATTATTATTATTATTATTATTATTATTATTATTATTATTATTATTATTATTATTATTATTATTATTATTATTATTATTATTATTATTATTATTATTATTATTATTATTATTATTATTATTATTATTATTATTATTATTATTATTATTATTATTATTATTATTATTATTATTATTATTATTATTATTATTATTATTATTATTATTATTATTGTTATTATTATTATTATTATGAAAATATCTACAGATTTACTGTACAATAAGCAAAATTGCCATCTCAATTATCTACAACTGATTAGAAGCTACCTGGATTCTAAAATTGTGCTACTTTGTTGATCTTTGAAATGAATCCCTGCAATAATCAGGAATCAGAACAAAATGGCCCCAAATAAAAAAACAGTGCGCAAATTCCGAATCTAAGTCATTTTCAGCGAATTGTAGTGCTGTAGAAAGATAATTCATTCTTATTGTATGGAACATTTTACCAACTTGTTTATGGTTTTATAGGTTCTACTGATGTATTCTACACCCAATCAAGTGTTACATCCAATTTCAAGGAGTATTTTAAGCCACGAGTCTTAAGTGATTTTTTTACTGTTTCATGATTTTTTTTAGAATTTCAAAATAAATTGGGATTTACGTTCTATTGTCAAAATTTGCCTAAATGTAAAGAAATCAGACTGACAAATGACAAATTAAAATTAAATGTATAATTTGATAATTTTCTACATTACCCTTTATAGCTGCAGGAACTAGCACGATATTGGGGTTGTTCCCAGTTAGCAACACTGTCCGCCACCGGCGCGACCCTTGAAGGAATCACACTCTTCTCGCACGTTCAACTGCGGCTGCTGTGTATCACACACGCGTAACGAATACCGATCTGCGCGTATGTTGCCCTTCCGACTGCACGAAGCGCAAACTCGGTGCTAGTGTTTGTATTTGATTCCTTCACTTCGGCTATAGCCACTAAACGGTTATTGTTATTCAATTAATTAAGAGATTATTGGCACAACAATAAGTAACAAATATTATGATTTGTTCGCTTGTTCTCTTTCGAGTACGGTGCATTGCTGGGGCGAATGAAAATTTATATTTCGCATACCAAATGAAAAGGGCAGTACAGGATATAATTCAACAAATATTATGCACGTTATTTTCACGATTCATCATTGTCAGCCGTGACTGCTACTCTGTAACGGAGGTCGTCATTCGCGATCACAGTTCGCACTCGATCGCACAAAGTGAAACATTTTGTAAACAAACAGCGCTCACGACTCACTAATCAATTATAAGCAAGCTATATGCCGTTTATCTGTTCCTTCGGAACACACATACACCCGCCGGACACCACACGAACTCTTTAGGTTGATGTCTCTTCGCCTTCGCTGATCTTCAACGTCGCACGCGGAATTTCTGCTTCTAATTGATTTAACATACTCAGCTGTCGTTCGCCGAATTATAGAAATCACATTTTCTCAAATATCACAACACATGGAGAACCGGCCGCGGCAACTCGAGACTAAAAACAGATCGAAAACCACATAGAGAAAAAAAAACTATCCTATCGAAACGATTCGCCTCTCCATTTGGCAACCCAGCAAGCGGAATCAAACTAATCTCTCGCAACAGAAACTCAGATACGACGATACACTGCCTCCGTAACCGGCTGATTCTTATGCCATTTGATGGAGATATTATATTGGTGAATAAATCGATACAGACAATTCGAGGAGGACACGCAAAACTACATACTGAACACGCTTAAGTTCTCGGCCACACATTGAATCGATCTCTAAAAAATATCTCCTATTCCGAATCGTCCGTCCAGCTCGAAAACACCATTCCGATTGGCACGCTGTAACGAAGCAAACTGACTCGAAGGAACGTAGCACTTGCTCCCAAGAAGCATCACAGCAGCGCGTGCGAATGAACACTTGCAATGGGCCACCCGACCATGGTGAACTTGCCGACGTTTGCTGCCGCCGATGAATCATATCATCATTCCGCTCGGTTCACGGTAGTGAGGGAGATAGAACGAAAACATTGCCAGCGGTTTGAATGAACTATGCTCTGCTAGTTCCTGCTGACGATTGGACGAATGAGACGAGCATAGAGAATATACAATCCTTCGGATGAATCGTTGGCCTTCCATGATGTTAGCGGGGTGGAAAACAAAGTGATAAGGGTGGAAATTTGATGATCTCTTATTTAGCTTGTTCGGGGCATTTGTGTTAGTCATTGTATTCCAAAGAAATGGCAGATTTTCAAAAAAAAGCTATGTATTTGGATGCGAATCGAATGTTTCATATGACAACGACGTCCATTTTTATCTTTCTTATATAGAAAGGCTATGCAATCACTATGTAAACCGAATTTTTAACCGAGGCCCGGAGGGCCGAATTTCATATACCAGTCGACTCAGCTCAACAAACTGAGCAAATGTCTGTGTGTATGTGTCCTTGTGTGTGTGTGTGTGTGTGTGTGTGTGTGTGTGTGTGTGTATGTGTCTATGTATGTAACAAAAATATGCACTCACTTTTCTCGAAGATGGTTGAACCGATTTTCACAAACTAAGATTCAAATGAAAGGTCTCATGGTCACACAGCCTGCTATTGAATTTCATCCCGATCCGACTTTCGGTTCCGGAGATATGGGATGATATGCACCGAAAAAATGGAAAAAATATGCACTCACTTTCTTTAGAAACGGTGTAACAGATTTTTACAAACTAAGATTCAAATAAAAGGTCTTATAGTTTCCTAAAAGTTTCTGGAAATTTTATCCAGATCAGACTTCCGGTTCCGGAACTAAAGCGTGATAAGTGGAAAATTACGAATTTAAATAGTATTTTTGCCTTTCTCATATAGAAAGGTTATGCAATCACTGTGAAAACCGACTTTTGAACCGAGGACCGGAGGGCCGAGTGTCATATACCATTCGGCTCAGTTCGTCGAGTACGCAAAATGTCTGTGTGTGTATGTACGTATGTGTGTATGTAACGTTTTTTTGCACTAACTTTTCTCAAAGACGGCTGAACCGATTTTCACAAACTTAGATTCAAATGAAAGGTCTTGAGGTCCCATAAAAAATTCCTTAATATTATTTGGATCCGACTTCCGGTTCGAGAGTAATAGGGTAAAATGTGCAAAAAAAAAAGAAAATATGTGTTCTAACTTTTCTCATAGATGGCGCGACCGATTTTCAAAAACTTAGATTCAAATTAAAGGTCCTGTGGTCCCATGCGTAATTCCTGAATTTCATGCGGATCCAACTTCCGGATCGGGAAATATAGGGTAAAGTTGGTTAAAAATTGTATACCATCACTTAAAATGAGGAAAAACCTTAAATTATTTTGAAGAATACCACAGTATTATATATAATAGTATGATTGATATGAAAAAGACATCATTACACCATTAGGTGGATTAAAACAGGTTTTTTTCACAAACGATGGCCAAAAACAGGTACAAATCTCATAAAACTGTCTGATAAATTCTTCTAGTTTGCAGAGCTTGTTTGTTTGTGGGCATGAAAGCTTAATTCGGCGCTACTGGTCCCTCTTTTCCTGTTCCAGAAGCACCGAAAGTGGTGCATAAAAACATAAAAAATAGAGCTCACTCCGATTTTGTTGCGATGCTTGAGCCGATTTTCCATGTCTTCATTTGAATTAAAGCTCATATTATATTTAAAGCTACTGTGAAATTTCATCCGAATCCGACTTCCGGTTCCGCAGTTACGCTATGAGTGTCAAAGTTTACAGATCGCCATATAGAATGACAATATGTATCATACCGAAAGAAGAAGAAAACACAAAACAAACTATGCGTGCTTTTTTTTATTTAAAAGATATTTTATTCAGGCCTATTTGCGTACAAGCTTTACGTGGCCGATTTAGCTGAGTTTTTAGAAATTTTTTTTTGTATTGGATCTCGTTGTCACCCTTTTTCTAGGGGGAGAGGAGCTTCCATTTTTCTCCTACGAGGATTGAGGGGCAGTTTGTTCGTGGTTCGTCTCGTCATCCATTGCCGTGGTATTATTGTTGATTTCGTTGCTAGTTGCTGTAGATGCGCCTTGTTGTACATTGTTTGCAATTGCTGGTTGGTTAGATGGTAAGCTGTTAATTGCAGCTGGTGTACTTTGTTCTATAGGGGTTACGTTGGATGGTTTCGTTGAAGGGGATGCTTCATTGTTGTTGGTGACTGTCACAGGTGTACTGGGGTTGCTTGGGGTTGGTGTGAAGGAAGCACCGTTGTCCTTTGGTATAGTTGTCTCCTTGTCCGGTTTATCACATGGCTTACCGTAGTGAACAGCTTTTTGGCAATATTGACATGTGGCCATCTGATTGTCATAGGTAACAAGTGATTTACATGGTATTCTTGTATCCTGACCGTATGTCACATAAGAAGGTATAGGCCTCCTCAAGCGCATGCGTAATAAACGTACGCCGTTTAGAATACCGGGGAAAAAATTCTTCCTCTTTTCTTTTTCGATAGAGAGAATCTCTCCGTATTGGGACATAGTTGCGCAAATATAAGGATCGATGACGCTTGAGGGAAGATCATGCACACGCACTTCTATAGCACTATCTTCCATATATACTGGAATGTTGTACTTGATATTTTCATGCTCCACATAGTGCACATTATTATTGTCTTTAGCGAATTAAATTGCATCCAACTCTTTATAGAACTGGATATAAACAACATTATTGGTCTTATTGCATTGAAGTAAATGCACACGTTTAATGTCAAGATGCATTTGCTCCTTAAGTAAACCTTCAAGTTCTCGTGTCGAAGGTCGAATTTTGCACTGTCTGAAGTCAACAACAATTGTATTCTTTCGTACCGGCGGTAGCTTTTGTTCGTTTGGTTCACTCATTTCGAGATCGTTCTATTGTTCACTAAACAATACTGTACTTGGTTTCTTCTGTCCCGAACGTAAGCGGTTTTTGTTAATCGACTGACTTGGATGAGATGTGAAACCGAACGAACGATGCGTGCTTTGTTCTATTTCGTACACGCTATGAAGAAATCGAAACGATTAAGAATGTGTGCTACTAGTGTGTAATATTTGTAAAAGACGGTGCTGCGGTTGATAAAAATTATAGCTATTTTATGATCAGTACGGCCGAAAGAATAAAGGAATGTCAATGAATTCAAATTTATTTGGAAAAAAAAGAAATTTTCGCAATCTTGTTTGTGTAATGATGTCAATAATAACAATAAAAGTAATAATCCTACTACATGTTTTGTGCTGCTGATTCATGCTGTTTAGCTTGATTTACATATGCAGAAGTAACAGAAACGCAGGTTCGCTTCGTTCGTTAAATTTCGTTTAATTGATTTAATCGAAATAGAGCATGAGATAGTAAGTCTAGGTTTAACTAGGTTCAAAACTGTTTCAAATTTTAGGTCATATTTGTTGCTGGCAAACAAACCAACTTCGACTATTCCGGTCATCTGAATCCGCTTTCGGAAGAATTAGAAATAGTGATTAAAAACTGCAAAAGGATTTTAATTAACTTTTCTTCTAGATGGCCAAACTGATTTTCTTAAACTTATAGGTTCAAAGGAAAGGTCTTACAGTTTCATACGGAATTCCAAAATTTTTTGTGTATAATACTTCCGGCTCCGGAACTACAGGGTGAACAGGATTTGTAGAGTTTGTTAGATTAAGTCCGAACAAACTTTCCTATTTCTATTCAATGAACAGTTGTTTTTGCGAATTCACCAGTAATATTTTTGATGGTATGAGTAATATGAGAAAGGCATCATTACACCACTAGGTGGATTGATACAGGTTTTATATAATGTAATTTTGTTACTATTTTGTGAAATGAAAGTTTTCAATTCTTGCATGAATGATCTTTCTTTTACAACAATATCCAACAGATTTATCATATTTTGCATATACATTGGGCCGTATGAATAAAATGTAGTAAAGTCTGTTGTTTGTAGTATCTTCTCAAAAACAAAGTCCACAGGGTATAACGCGGTTTGGAATGAATAAAAAACAAGTTCGAACATGTAGTTAATGCTTCTTCCGAATTTAAGCATTTACTGCATACCGGAATTTCCTGAGAAGGATATCAGTGAATTGTCTGAAAGATGGAAAGAAGCTGTGGTTTGCGATCGATAGTACTTTGAATGTTGAATTTGTAATCATTTTTTGTCAATAAACTTTCAAATTTCGATAAAACAACACGTACTTATTTCCACCGCTAATATTTCCTAAATATTTTAATAAAACATTTGGACAAATTTCAAATATAATCACGACAGTAAAATTTCATATTACTCATATTATCTGATCTTGTGTCATGCAAGCTCGGATCAAATTCCATGTTATGTCGTTTCGTCAATTGGCAACTACAATTTTGAGTGCTTAAGATTATTTCTAATTAATATAAGATGAATTCGATTAATAATGATAAAAAGTTTATCGCTTCAAACGAAATCGCAGAATGGTAGAGAAAATTAACGCTATTAAAATAACTGCTTGCATACAAAAGTTGAACACAAGCTTGGCGTAGAGAAGCTTAAATATCGAAATCGCATGAATGTACAAAAATATAATTGCATATATTTGGGATATTGGTGTAATTTCGTCGGCTATAAAAAAATAAAAATCAAGACAAACGATGTTCAGTGTTGATTCCTAATCAAGTTCAATCTAAACAGACTCTCGTGCAATTGCGGATTCAAAAGTGTTACGTTTGATTGTAGATCATTAGAAATTTTGGTAGCCTTGTTCCACATCAATGGCTCGAACAACCCCGTGGGGCTGATTCTTGTAGTTTTGTCTTTCTCATATATAAAGGTTATGCAATCACTGTAAAAACCGAGTACGCAAAATGCCTGTGTGTGTATGTACGTTTTTTTGCACTAACTTTTCTCGGAGATGGCTGAACCGATTTTCACAAACTTAGATTCAAATGAAAGGTCTCGAGGTCCCATACAAAATTCCAGAATATTATTTGGATCCGACTTTCGGTTCGGGAGTAATGGGGTAAAATGTGCAAAAAAAGAAAATATGTGTTCAAACTTTTATCATAGATGGCTCGATCGATTTTCACAAACTTAGGTTCAAATGAAAGGTCCTGTGGTCCCATGCGTAATTCCTGAATTTCATGCGGATCCGACTTCCGGATCCGGAAATGTAGGGTAAAGTGGGTTAAAAATTGTATACCATCACTGAAAATGGGGAAAAACCTTAAAATATTTTCTAAATCGACCTCAATTTTTTCCAATTGATAGTTTTTATCAGTAGACGGTCAAACAAACTGATTTCGGTTATTTTTTTAAGAATCGAAGAATATTATTTTGAAGAATACCACAGTATTATATATGATAGTATGATTGATATGAGAAAGACATCATTACACTACTAGGTGGATTAAAACGGGGTTTTCATTCAAATAGCGGTGTGCGATCTATTTACTAGTAAGTATGCATAAAGATTTACGACATCAAAGACAGGTAGTACAACCAGGCTCACTATTAACACTTTCATGAGACGATTGGTGAATATATTACATGAAATTTCACTAGATGTCGTGTGTGCCAGCAGTAATGTATTTTATCTTATTTTAATTGTAATCTTAGGATTGATGCTAAACTACCATGGTCTTGATTTTATATTAGACGAGAGACTACATATTTTTAGGAGAAAAGGGCACTCATGAAAAAAATATTGTTTTCAATCTACTAGTTAAAATGATGATGAGTTTTGAGTTCTCAAAAGGGCGCAATAATGCCACCCTATCTCGCTTGACTACGTTTAACGTGAATCCTACATTCATGGCAGTAGCACGAGCTCTATCAAACAAAACACATCGCAACCAGTGAAGACAGAAAGACGTAGCAAAGACCGTCATCGCTCTACATTGGACCGTTGTAATCCGCATCAACAACCAGCAACAGAGAACGTAAAGATTGCCCGTAATCATAAGCTCTCGGAGCTCCTTTCGGTTGCTGGTGAATCGCGCACATGCCTGCCCCACGTATAGCGACAACCATCTCAATCGAACACGGGGGCAGACAGCATTCCTCCACCAAGGATAGAAAAAGAAAGACACACCGAAGAAAAATACCAACCGTAGTATGTGATACGTTGATAATAAATAAATAAAATTATTTTAATGTTCCGCAAAGTGCAAACATATGATTTTACAATCTCCCATCGTACATGTACTGCGAAATGCCTGTCGCGGTCCACCCAAGAGATGCTGGAGTGAAGGCATTTGTTGGGCTCTACCGAATAAATGAACGGCCGAACGAAGAATCAAAGATGGCAAAGAAAGCTAGTGAAATGTCAGAGCGCAAGTGAAGTTGAAAACACGAACATTATTGACGAATTATGTATATTAATTTATTTCAGATTACACTTCCATGTGTAGCATTTCTTTACCATCCCGCAGTTCGCTTATATTGCAATGGAAACGTCAAATCAACGGATGTTTTCTTGCGCTCCGGTTTGCAGATTGATTAACGTTTGTGGGGAATAATACTAACTGTTACTTGAGCAATATAATCTTAATCGACTTAACGACCCATTTGACTTCGGAATTGCACATAGCTCAGTAACATAAACGTGTCGAATTATATCAAATTTGCAATTAAGTTCATCGGAATGTTCTGAAAACCATGCCACTGTTATAAACAACTTAACAGCAGAATATCCTACCATGTCTTGTATTTCAAAATTATTCAATTCATTTCAATACAATGATTGTGCATTTATGTAAATGTGGATGATAACGATACGCAAATCACGTTTTATCACGAACAAAGTGATTGGCGATTTCGCCTTATACCCAAGGAGCACCGAATACTGTGCGATATGAATCACACCCACGTTTGCGTTGCTTGAGAAACAATCTACGCCTGAATTGATTTATTTTTTCTTTTACTCATCGTAAGAGAAAAGTTAATTCATCAGTTCACTCATTCTTAGTAATCATGGTGTCGATGATTATAGTATAAACTCAAAGAAACGTCAGACGAACTAATGACTATAACAATTGAATGGCTCTATTCCATTAAACTGAAATGATAGCAGCATAGCATATTTGAGAAAGTTGTGTAGTTTTTAATGATGAAAAACTTTGCCTAACATGAAAAACTCATATAAATTGAAAATATATGTGTTTTCTTACAAAAACTGGTTTTAGGACACCCTTTTCAGAAACTACATTATTTCATGAATTACACTCAAGTTATGGGAATAGTACCTTCAGCAAACTTGTTTGAAATAACTTTCTGAACAACTTTGTCGAAGTAACTTAACCATGTTGGCCATGAACTAAAATAACTATGTTGGCCATGAACTAAAATAATATTTCTATCTCACTTTTAGGGGGATTAATCACATGAATAAAATTTGTCAAAAGATGGCGTCTATTATTCTGAGCAACTTTGCTGAAGATACTGTACCTCAAAGACCACGTTTCCATGAGTTATCAATTAAGAGCGTGAAATTGCGCTTTTGAACCACTATGTACTAGGTCAATTAAGAAGAGGTTTTTGTTTATATTGTTTATATCTGAATTCCAGCCCTGGAATTACCGGGAATAATGATGGAAATTCTAAAACGAAACTCACTGCGACAGTTTTTAGAATGCTTAAACGATTTTCATACACTGAGGTTCAAATGAACGGTCTTCTGATTACATACAAAATTCTATTACGGGATTTTTATCATGGAATTACTATTATAACAGTATTTCTATGACGAAATTACTATTATAATAATGTGAATAATACAGCTTTCCAATAAATAAATTAAGCTGAAACTGCCTTACTGATTCTGCGGTGTGCTGAATAAATAACAAAACAATGTTTTATATATTTGACTATCTCATTACTGGTGACATATTGAAGATTTTTAATTAGGTTTCGTGTCGCATTTTATACAAGATAAATCTTATTTTGTATTTTGTTATCGATAGCCGGCTGCCCAGAACAAATTAACCATTTATGTTCCTCTTGGTAAACAGTAACATTGTAATATAGGGACTGTGCACGAGGGCGTGGTTTAGTGGCCCGGTGACGACAGCGCACGGGGCGGCGAGTGGAAAAAATAATGCTACCATAGCAAAACTTGTAAACTGAGTTTGAAAATACTTTCTAGCGTATTTTCTCTGCGTATTTTTTTCCGAACCCTATGGAACTATTCGCGTGTGGTGCGAACAATTGTTCAACATCGACTGACTATTAAATTTTGAATCGAATTATTCATTCTGTATCTAAATACGGCCACGTCATTTTCTGTCATTGTAGTTGGATTTGTGTATAATATTTGTCATATTCACTCAAACGATATTCTCAGCACATTAAATGATTTTTTAATCGACTTGACCGGAAACACTGAAAAATATCTTGCTAAAACATTCTAATTTCAGACCTTTAGTAAAAATTGCTTCTGTGTAACTACTTTTTATACTTTTATACTCAAAGAAAATACCCCAATAAAAAGTTTAAATATTTTTAAATGAATCAAGTTTATCTCGAAGTTATTCTTACTTTCACTGAATTGCAATTATTACACCACTTGCTACTACTTTATTTTCAGAGCAAAATAGACCCAAATAACTTTCCATCCGTCGAACTTTGAAATGGGCCGCAGTTTTAGATAAATTTTACTACTCGATAAAAAATAACTGCCCGACTGTCAAATTTTAACTAAAAGTTCAAATAATTCGCAGGATGGTCCATACTCTTAGAATGGAGGAAGAAAATAAATTATAATCGTAAAAATGCTAGCAATCTCACGAGTAGCCAGTTTGACGTATATTGAAAATACGAGTCACGAAGCTAACAACAAATAATCATTTCATTGAAACGCTGAACTGTTTTGCCTTTCTCATATAGAAAGGTTATACAATCACTTGAAAATCGACTAGTAAAAATTGGCCAAGTGTCATATGCCATTCCACTCAGTTCGTCGAGCTGAGCAATGTATCTGTGTGTGTTTCTCGAAAATGACTTGACCAACTTAGATTCAAATGAAAGGTCTCATGGTTCTACACGGAATTCTAGAATTTCATCCGGATCCGACTTTCGGTTCCGGAATGATAGGGCAAAGTGTGTTAAAAAGTGTGTCTCGTTTTTTGAAAAGTCGAAACGAAAAAAGTAAAAAGTTTTCTAAATTGGTCTCGACATTATTCCCGATTTTCGAATAACGACGGCAGATAATAGTCATACACTCGAAAAAGGATCTCACTTACTTTTACACTTAGTCCTGTATTCATAATCTTAGGTGCAAATGAATGATCTTATGCTTCTACCGAAAATTAAACATATTATTCGGTTGCAATTAAAATCATGTTAGTTGATGGACATACGAACCAACTTCGATTATACGTTCTCGGGTTCTAGTGCCCGAAATACCTACAATAGTGGAACTCACTTCGTTTTCTCATCGATGTCAGAGAACTGTTTCATTCTGTAGGTTATACTAGTTAATGCACAAACAATCTCTTTGGTTTATTTTAAGAATCGGAGAGAAATATTTTTAATAGTATACCACAGTATTATATACGAGAATATGATTGATGTGAGAAAAGGATCATTACACCACTATGTTGTATTAAAACAGTTTTTGACTATTTTAATCAGCGTGACTATTCTATTCAGGTAACAGTGTAAAGCTAAGGTAGAGTTTTTTCGCCTATTCGCCACTAATGGCGCTACTTGTTATCGTGCATGGTCCCTATAAATAACAGATAACCGAGAACCATGTGAGTTCTGTTATCCTTTGTCTAGTGACTCTAAAAACGATTTGATATAATATGTAAAATAATTAATACACTTACTTTAAAAAAAAAACAATTTATCCTGGAAACTATGTTGATTTAATAATTTTATTTATCCTGGAAACTATGTTGATGGAAGAATAATTTTTGAGTACTCCAATGAAAGTCATATATGGAACTTTTAAAGAAAAATAGTTAAAAAAAAATATTCCGAATCGGTTTTGAAGAAATATCGAACGTTCCCTTCGGCTGCCTGATATAATATTGATGACTCTCTGTTGGCTAACCTGAGCAACCATTTGTTCCATCATTTCTTCAACTCTTTTGCATCCCAGGTTACCTTCATCAACTTTTGATTGCCCAATATTTTGAAAAATATTTCAAAAACAACAAATAACCAAAAAAGCTATCTCTAAATTCAATCAACAAAAGTGGCCGTACTCTTTTCTCAGTAAAACAAATATTTTCGAAGAAATTCATTCCGCTGCCTCTATACCACTGTAGCACTTTTCCGTTGTGGTGACAGCTTTCCAAATCAGACCAAAGCCACAGGCGTATGGAGAATTTTAATGTTCGGAAGAATACGCTTTTTCAGGCACCCAAATAAAGTCTTGATTTTTACGAGCACCAGGGCTTTTGTCTGCAGCTGCAAATATCTAACCAGATCATAAACTTTTTTGTAAATTTATCGGCTAAAACGATTTTGAATGCTTTACGCATCGGAATTTCGAAATGGATGTCAAAAATTTATTTTTAACTTCTTTGAAACAAAATGAATTGTGTAGAAATGTGCTGCATTGTAAGGGAAACATTTTCTCTGTTGCTCAGTTTTCAGAGCAATAGTTTGGCATTTTTATACACTTGGAAAGGATTTAGGTGTACGAGAGATTAATCAACGAACTAGACGTTTTTTATAATTCGTGGCAAGTTTGCCTGGGTTGGGGGTTCAATGCATATGACGATGGACTTACAATTCTAAGTGTCAGTACCGGCTGCGAAGTCTGTTGAAACAGAAGGTCAAATTCCATAAGCGAAATGTGATACAAAGGCTTTACTTTTTTACAAGTATGTTCGGGCCACAACCTGCCGTTTTCACTTGAAGCCAAAACTAACCCAGTTCCAACCCTAACTACTGTCAAATTCATACATTTGACAGCAGTTTGGGTCGAAACTGGGTTAGGGTTTGCTTCAAGCAAACACGCGTGTCAGTAGGATCGCAGTACGCTAAGAATCGGCTGCGAAGTCTGTTGAAACAGAATGGCCAAATTCCACAAAAGGAATGTAATACCATGACTTTACTTATGGCAAACTCATCTCCTAACTGGGTTTAAAATATCTTCTTGAAATCTTGAATCTTCTTGGTCATATGGATCAAATTTTAAGCTGTTATGAAATTTATTTATTTTATTTAACGATATATTTAATAAGACACACTGCCTTAGCTGCCTCTTCAACTGTTTTATACTTACGTCTTGAACTTAGCACATGCTCTTTTGTATTCTGTTATGAAATCCTTGGGATGTCATCACACACCTGATGGTAGAAATAGGTATAGCTTTAAAAACTTTCTAAATCCAGAATGAACTGAAGGAATAAATTATTTGAACAACTATCACACGAAAAGTCAAAAACATAATTGTGAAGAAATTACTAAACTTATTACTACCGAACGAAATGCAGATTTCCAGGATACCGTTCATAGGTCGCCGTTCTCCAGACTTCTTCCAAGCTCTCTGCTGAGCATCCTCAGGGCCATGCTAGCTGCATATCCAGCCTACTGAAGTCTGCCGTGATTTATAAGCAATTTGTAGTGCAGCTTGTGATTTATGCGTCTGAGCTATTCTTCATTCTCTTATCTGTTAAACAAGCGCTTTTCAATAGCTTAGTTTCAATGTAAAGGGTGAAGTATAGGATTTGATATTCAAAAACACACAAAAAATTTGAGAAAATTGATCAAATTTTTATTGAAATCGATAGAACGATCAATATAATTTAATGTTTGAAGATGATTTCATACAAATTTTGACCGTGGCTTCGCTTACGATGGCCCATACGCAAGTTCCCATTTTGGGAGACTCTCTCCAACATATCGGCCGGTATTTCACGAATAATGCCACCGGCCCATAATCCACACCAATAATCACCATCCAACCAGAAATTAACTTCGTCGGTGAACACAATTTTTCGAAAATTAAAAATATATCTTCCTCAAACTTTTCCAGCGCCCATTCATGATTAAATCATAGACACGAGACACGATTCACGCGTGATCTGTCAAAAACAGTGTTGCCAAAATGATACCAGCAAAAAATCACCCTTGACAAGTCTTCAGCATTGATATAAAATTAAATTCAATTGACCACAATGCTTATCCAATATCCGGCAATAGTAGTCAAAAATTCAAGTCTTAAATTGAACTCACATCAATTTCTCAGAGATGGACACCAATTTTCACAATCCTTAATTCAAGTGAAAGATCCAATGCGTCATTGAACTTTGTCCGGATCCAACTTCCTATTCCGGTAGTGCAGAAAATGAGTAATACAGATTTTTATACCAGTATTGGAGATATCGCACGGTTTTTTGCTTCGTCATTTATATCAAGGTTTGAAAATTTGTTTACTCATTACTAATTATTAGTAGTTTGACCAAGTGTTTGCAATGTGAGTACCGCGTTTCCTCACGACTGTTCAAAAACAACCTATTGTTACAGTTCGTGCTCGCATCTCATCCGACACAGTTGGAAATTGCTTACGGTAGAAACAATAGAAACAAAGACAATACAGTGCAATGAACAATAGAGTGTACGAAATGGGCAAATACGATTTAACAAAGCCTGAAACTTGGCCTACAAGACCAAATTCAATTTGTATTGATATCAAGCGCTGCAAAGTTAGCCCAGTAGCAACCGAAATTGAAATCTTGCTTAAGGAACGAATGCATCTAAACGTTAATGATGCAAGTGAGATTCAATTCAACAAGGCGTGTACTTGGTGGACAATGCCATAGAAGAACGCTTACATGACCTTCTCCCGCAGACCAGCGATGGGTATGTTCGGAAGAGTATGTCGCAGTACGGTGAAGTTCTTTCCATCGAAAGGGAAGTATGGCGGAATTTTTTTCCGGGTATCCGGAATGGCGTGCGAGTGGTACGTATGCAACTACGTGAAGCAATTCCACCTTACATCATTTGTGATCAAGACGGGATACATCCGTGTGAAACGCTGATTACGTATGAAAATCAACTGGTTACATGCCAGTTTTGTGAACAACCTGCACACTACGGCAAACCTTGCACTGAAACTGCGAAAAGGACATCTTCAAACAAAAATAAGGACAACCGCCCAACAACGGAAACTAGTGAGCGCAGTACTCCTGTTGTACCATCAAACCCACCAGCAACTGCAATTAATGCACAACAAGGCGTGTCTACATCAACTAACAACCAACCCAAGAATGCGAATTACAAGGAAAACGAAGAAAAAACGGAAACCAACAACGATACCACCGATGCGGCAATGGAGGTCGAGACGAGCCACGAACAAAGTGCCCCTCACTCATCGCAAGATAAAAATGGAAGCTCCTAGAAAAAGGGTGACAACGAGATCCAACGGTAAAAAAATTATTTTATCTAACAAATCCATGGGTTAATCGGCCACGTAAAACTTGTACGCGAATTGGCCTGAATAAAAAAATTTAATAAAAAAAACTATCATTACGATGGGTAAATTATATGAATTGAAATTCGAAATACTATCGCATCCAGGCCCATACCCAGGATTTCGTTTCGGAGGGGGTTTTCAGATAAAAAATTGTTACAGAGTAAGAGATCGATTTTTATCTTTCTCATATTATATAGATTGCTATCAAATTTTGTCCAGATTCAACTTCGTTTCGAAATAGCATAGTGATGAAGGTTGAAACCATTACCTAAAATTACCTCAAAACTATTGAGTAAACCCTTCTAGTTTGCAAATTTGTTGTGGTTATTTACTGAACAAGTATGCTTCTACTATACCTGTTCCGGAAAAATGATTAAAAACTTTGAAATGGAGCTCACATTGATTTGTCAGGCCGATTTTCAAGAACTTACGAGTTTCGTGACAAATAATATTCGGAATTGCCAATACCCACTCAATGTTAATGAAAGGTTTGCACATGTATATTTTTTCTCAATAATCCACTTTGCACACCTAGATTATCACAATATCAGTCTATTTTAGAATAAAAATACTGGGATATTCCTAATACTAATCGAGTCCTACAGTGGAAAAAATCCATTTGAAAAATTTAAAGTCGATTTATTATTTGAATGAATTTTTGCGCCAAGGTAGGTAAGTATGTTACTGATACTTTTTTGTAAATACCGGGTAAATAGTGATAGAGTATTTTATAAAATCTCACAAATTAATTTCGTTGGATTCTTTTATGATTATGACATTCATTTTAGTTTAGTTTTCGATGACACTGATACTGATACTCCACCATATTCGTCACATTTGACCTCCAGCGAATATTTTCTGCTCTTAGATTAGAAAAGAAAAAACTTAATGGAAAGAGATTTGCATTGAATAATAAGGTCATCGCTGAGATTTGAGAGTTTTTTTATTAGGGTAAAGAAAAATCGTGCTGTGGAAGTTGTGAACGATTATTGGAACGCCGTTTGGACAATTTTATTATTGAGGAGAATACATTGATGAATAAAACTGAAATCTTGAAAAAAGTGTTGTTTTCTTTATCTAACCGGGGATTTTCTACCAACGTTTTATATACGCCCATGCCATCATTACACAAAAACAGATTTTCATAAAAGAACAATATCTTGACGAACATGTGTTTCTCAATTGGAACCCATCGTTCGTATGATTTGACTAGCATTTTGTTAATAAATATGTTACATTTTTAGTACTTCAACGGAATAGGGAACTTTAATAAATGACTGATGATTCTACTGCCTTTATAAGTATGTATTTCGCAATTTATATTGCCATTCCTGATTGTGTAATGTACTGCATAGTAGAGCATGTTAGGAGATCAGATAAAACAATTTATTAACGCGATACAGTGACAGATCATAATGTTTACACCTAACGGCCTCTGTACCCAGGCCGAGATAATCTGAATGGTGGCAAATTATAGGACAATCAATCTAAATCTATTTCCACCGCCAGTGTCTTATTTTTCTGTGCACCATATAAAATGCCCCACGCGCGACAAGGTTCCTGTTTTGTGTTGAACGCTGCAGTGGCAATCATAACTATAACGTTCACGTGGTCACTAGCAGTTCTTTCTGACGTAGTCTGCGTTTTTACCACTGCGGTCTGTTGCACTTTTAAGGAAGCCGAACAGTCGGTGGTACCACTTGATGCATATGCCGGTGCGAAATTATCATTGATACACTCTATAAAAGGTTAATTGATTGAAATTCACAAGACGCAATCGGATCGCAAAAAATCCTGAACATTTTCGCTAACAAATGACGTGTCGATATTTGAAGACATGAGTGTGTGCCCCCGTAGCAAGTGGTCGCTCGAGCATTCTTCAAACCATAACGTATGGCAATTCAACTTTTTCTCTTTTCATTCCCCACATCGATTCCTGTTGGTAGGCGACCAGCAATCCGACAGCCAGCGTCAAACCATAAGTTCTTTCTGATCGCATAAAGTGTGCCCGACTTTATTTGCTCGCGCCAGAGTCAATCGCGGCCAGCATCCCGAAAGCAGTTGAGTCCGTGATTAAGCGCACGAAGCCTCGGTCTGTGATGGTTGCTGGATATGGTCTTAGAAGCGCCACGGACCAACACCCGTTGTCGGTGGGGAGCACACAAAGGAGGAAAATGAACCGAGAGGGGAGTTATGTCTCGCAAAACATGCCGTACCGTTTCATTGAACAAATATGGTTCACCATACTGGCGCAGATATATTTTTCTTGGCGTCTGTTTGAATACAATCATCTTGCGCCAGGAACAGTGCCGCCGGTTCCATAAAGGGAATTTTGGATCACATGGTGTGATTTAAACAAGTACTACTTATTGATCGTTGCATAGTTTTTGTGTAAATAAATTTATCATATTTATTGTTTCATAATTAATGGTTATGCGTTTGTAGAAATCTCGTTGATGAAGCCATGTTAATGACTATCCATGAAATTTTTACATGCATACAACGCCATGTTTAGTAATAGAAGTGAGTTATGCATAAACCGGACTTTCAAATATTCTGTTAGCTTTCCGCTTTTTGTCAAACCTTGTTAAAATTCATTAATTTATTTAACATGGTTCAATATCCCGCAGGCTATACAGAACCAATTTGTCGTTATTCTTTAAACGTAGTTGAATCTTAAAAATCATTTTACCCACGGAGTTAAATCTTAAAACTCAATTTACCCAGTTTCTTGAGAGCAAAATGTAGACATTAATGATCCAACGAAGGCTCGAAGGACAATTTTTTCGAAGCTTTTACTTTCGCTTTCACTGTTTCTATTTTTGTTGGTGCTGTAGCCGGAAGTGTTGTAGTATGTTTTTGTTTGTCTTTCCTATTGTTCGAGATGTTAAAGTCGTTGTTTGATGTAGTAGATAATCATTGGCTTTTTATGCTTACTGCTGAGGGTTTGCCTACATAAGAGTAACCATTGATTTCTCTGGTAAACCCTTAAGGAGTAGATGTGACATGAGGTCTGCTGCTTTCTGTAGTAAACCAGTTATTTCCATGAATACCGTTCGTCCTGAACAAAGACCATGTATGAAGGAATAATAATAGGTAAATCTTGACCGAGAATTGTTCATTTTTACTAGTACGTTAAACGGAACTGGACATTGTGCTGAGGTTCTTCCACCAACATCAGTAATAATGAGGTGGTAAAAATCTCAAATGCTCAGGTGGAATCAATGTAGCTCTTTTTCGCATTCAGACGTCGTGGCTAGCAGTAAATCAACCTGCTACTGAATTTTTAGTTAAATTCAAGAACTAATCTCAGAAACTAGATTCTGGTCCACCTGAATTCTGAAGTTAATTTTAAGGTGAAATGTAGCGTCATGAAATGCCCGCAAAATTTCATCCGCATCAGAACCAAACAAAGCATAACAAGAAAAACCGACACATAGAAACCAGAATTTTATTCAGTGATCTAGCGCAGTGGGCTTACCTCTCATTATGCTGGCTTGTAAAAAAGACTGGACCTAATCGATTTTTGAATCCTTTACACTTTGAATATATGCTAATTCAATCGTTATTGTTAGTGATTACTCTTACACTAGAGCTATGAATCATGAGTAATTATGAATGACTACCATGAGGTTATATGTAGCAAGCATGGATTCTTCTTCATAAGAACGATTGAAGACAAGAGAACATTCAAGTATTTTCGATATCGTTGCCAGTAGTTCACAATGCCACATTGTTTGTATCACAGGTTATATAAAAGTTATATTTTCAAATATTCTACATGAACGATAATACTTGGCTTGTATTCATTTCATTCAATAGCCTGTCAAGGCTGAAGTTTTAGGTTTGCTATAAAAATTGTCACAATCTTAATCAATACCCATTTTATTGTATTCAACTCGTTTTCATTACAACACAAAACCAGGTTGCATAAATTCGCGTCATTATTTGATATGCAATTTTTACTCACGATATGAGGCCACAGAGTCCACCGTGCATTTCTCACACTATCTCAATACGAAACTGCAGCGCGCAAGCAATAAAAAAATGCGGAAAAGTTTATGTAAACTTTTTCAATTTTCGGTTGTTTACCATCCTCGTGGAACGGAACAGTAACCGTTTGTAAATTTCAAAAACCAATTACGGCTCGCCAAAGCAAAATTTCAAAATTCTGAGAATACTTAGTTGTGATAAATTTGACTTCGAAAACTTAAGTGTTTTTGGTTTGAATAATCTTTGAATAATTGATCAAAAACGCGATTCGCGCATTCCGCTACATTTCACCTTAAGTTCCGAATTTAGTTTCATACTTCTATTTAAAAATTTAGTTCCAGATTACAGATTCAGAATTTAAAACCTATGACTCTAGAACTGAGTTTCATACTTCTATTTAAAAATTTAGTTCCAGATTACAGGTTCAGAATTTAAAACTATGACTCCAAACTGAAACTATTTCTGGATTTTGAAAATGGTTTCAAATTTAGTTCCTTATTCAGGGGCTCGAATTCAGAGATATGATTTAGGATTTTTCAGAATTCATGAACAAATTTCAGGATATGAATTTTAGATCTGGATGCTGAAACTAAATATTAGGTCTGGACGCCGAACCTTAATTTAAAAACTGAATTAAAAACCAGAGTTTAATTCCTGAACTTAATTTCAGAATTTAATTCATCAATTCAGTTTCAGCATTCATTTCCAGAATTCAGAACCTACATGTTGGAACTTAATTGTGAACATGATTTCTTGAACTAGATGCTGGAACTGAATTCAGTTCCTATATCAAGACTTGGAATTCAAGTTCAGAATATTGTTCTGTAACGCAATTTGAAAATTCTAAAAATAACTCCAGCTCCTTACTTCTAGAACTAAATTTATGACCTGAGTTTTTGATCTAGATTCCGAAAATTTGCAGCTGAATTCGGAGCGTGCCCCAGATTTATATATTAGTTCTTTAATTTTAACAGTTATGACCATTTAACAAATCACGCAAAGCGGTTTTTTAGAACCACTAAAATATTTCCAAAAGATTTTGAGAAGTTTATTTCTACTAGTATCTAAATTTTCAAAACTGTATTTGTTCCGTGTTATTTAATTGTATGGTAGAAAATGGTTGCCGTCAATTAGTAGTACTGTAGTATAGATGCATCGTTGAAATTCTGGAAGCGAAGCAATGAAAGTTGAAAAATATCCACAATATAATCTAATCTAATGATAATTAAAAACACCTAACACCCTGAAGAAAAATATGAATTGTATTCGAAATACGTATATACGTGATGTGACGTTCATTATACATGATTCATAATGTTGTGAGATACATAGTGAATTTGTATAGTGACGTGATATACTTATAACAGAATTAAATGGTAATATAAAAAAAAATTATCCTTGTAATACGAATGATTATCTTTATCCAGAAGTGAGAAAGAAACATGTCAGTTTTATTTGTATTCACGTCCTCCAGTTATGTCTATGACATTATCCACCCGCCTTTTTTTATGTCAAGAATTTGCATTTAATAAAGAAGATATGAAGCTGAGCTAATTTCTCAAAAATAGATAGTAAATTCCTCTAGTTTATAGGTATTGTTAGTTGATTTTAACAAACAGTTTAAACTATTCCACTGGAACTGTATTTATGTAGTATTCAAATGAAATTTGTGACTGTGCCCGAGAGAAGGTCATTGTATTACGTTTACTGTCATGTTATTTCTGCAACACATGTCTAAGTCCTTCTAAATATTTTTGAAGCACAACAATCCACAAGACTTGTGATTATGCCATATATTTTGAGATCATTTACATTCCTACTCTAAATGACGACAATTCACTACATTTTCGTGGCACAGCCGATTCGTGGAGAACGGAAAACATGTTCTAAATCTATAGACCATATCAGCAGACGGTCATACAAATTTACTTTGGCTATACTGGTTTCGGATTCAGGTTCCAGAAATAGTGGTCTGAAATTGCAAAACATACATAAATTTCTCAGAGATAAATTTACCTTTAAGTACAGATAATAGTAGAAGGAACCTAATTTAGGTGAATGAGGGTGAGCCAAAGTAACTTACAAACGAGTAACGCTTGTAACACTTCGTAACGCTTTTAACTTACAGAAAAGTAACGCATGTAACACTTCGTAACGTGTGTAACTTACAAAAAAGTAACGCTTCGTAACGTCTAAAACTTACCAAAAAGTAACGCATGTAACGCTTCGTAACGCCTATAACTTTCTTAAAAGTAACGCATGTAACGCTTCGTAACGCCTATAGCTCACAAAGAAGTAACGCATGTAACTTACAAAAAAGTAACGCATGTAACACTTCGTAACACCTAGGATTCACAAGAGTAAGGTATGTAACGCTTAGTAACGCCTATATCTTACAAAAAAGAAACGCATGTAACACTTCGTAACGCCTATAGCTTACAACAAAGTAACGCATGTAACACTTCGTTACGACTATAGCTTACAACAAAGTAACGCATGTAACGCTTCGTAACGCCTATAGCTCACAAAGAAGTAACGCATGCAATTTACAAAAAAGAAACGCATGTAACGCTTCGTAACGTCTATAACTTACACAAAAGTAACGCATATAGCGCTTCGTAACACCTGTAACTTACAGAAGCGACGTATATAACACTTCGTAACACCTATAACTTCCTTATAAGTAACGCATTGCAACTCGTTTACCGCAAGAATCTAACCTTTAGAGCAAATTCATCAGCTGCAAGATTCGTATGGGTGGTCTATAATATAACTGAAACTGAAACAAACGTAGCTTCAGAGCAAATTCAGCAGCTAGAAGTTCTATATGGAAGATTTATAATAGAACAGAAACTGGAACAAACGTATCCCCAGCAAGACGTTCTAGTTTTATTTATTCGACCAGTTCTACTGTCAAATTTAAAACTGGTCTACGATGCCGTTCTATTTTTTGTATATTTGAAACACGAGTAAAACACTGCTGGGGCTGCCAGTTTTTCTTGTTATAAAATCCAGATTTAAATTTTGTAACTGGCATAAATTATGCATCTAGAACTAAAACACTACTGAATATGCTCTCAGCAAGCCGTTTTAGTTTTATTTATTCGAACAGTTCTACTATCAAATTTAAAACTGGTACACGCTGTCGTTCTATTTTTTCTATATTTGAAACTGTGATAAAACGCTGATGGGGCTGCCAGTTTAATTTAAATGACGTTAAGTAGTGCATAGTGGTTAAATAGGCTATTGTTTAAAACAAACGTTATTATTGAAACGTAAGTAATCATTAAATTTTAAATATGTGGAAGACTTTAGTGCTATAGTTTTTTTTGTGATCGCATATATGTTTTATATGTTTTTATGGCAGAATAAGTTTTATTATGCAAACAATCGTCCGTGAGCATACGATTTTCAGACGACGAACGATGAAATAGTAAATTAACACACAGTAATAATATTTTCCAAAATGTTATATAGCCAATAAACTGTCTTTGAAAAAGACAAAAACTAGTGGTTGAAACGTCGGGCAGTAAATACATTCGTTCCTATTTAAAAGACAGCTAAATACATAATTATTGCAAAATATCATCAAAGATTCAACTGAGAGGTATTCAGATACCATAAGAATACCTCGATTATTCTTCATGTACTAAAGCTTGCTTCATTTAGAATTGGAACAAACTTTTGCTCATATTGTGGCGCTCCTGGTGGTCGGATTTAGAAGTTCTTGGCGCCCACGTGTCGGGAATTTTGTCAGCTACACGTATGATTTTTGACATTCCGCAAATCGACTGTACTTTGTAAACAATCAACATGGAAGCCGCAAGAAGGGAAAAAATTGTGCACAGTTATTTGGAAAATCCATTGTGGTCATTGTGGAAACATTGACGACGATTCGGAAGCCTCGAGCCAATATTCGGAGTGGAACTGTCGACCGGAAACTGCGTGGTAAGATTTTGAAGACTATTAGAGGAATCCTAATCTGTCGGACCGTGATTTGGCCAGAAAATTCGGTGCTGCCCATAGCACCGTGAGGAGAACTCGACTCCGGGAAGGAATCAAGTCGTATCAAGCTAGCAAACAGCCAAATCGGACCATAAAACAGAACAGTGTGGTCAAAATTCGTGCTCGGAAACTATATGACCAGGTGCTGACCAAGTTCGACGGGTGTCTTCTGATAGACGATGAAACCTATGTCAAGGCTGACTTCGGGGTAATCCCAAGTCAACTTGGCAACGGCTCGGGGGGATGTTCCAGCCAAATTTAAATTTGTTTTTGCCGACAAATTTGCAAGAAAATTTATGATTTGCCAGGGCATTTGCAGCTGTGGCAAAAAAACGAAAGTTTTCGTTACAAATAAGACAATGACATCGGAATTATACCAAAAAGAGTGTCTCCAAAAACGAATTTTGCGTTCATTCGATCTCACGACCATCCCGTAATGTTTTGGCCAGATTTGGCACGTTGTCATTACAGCAAAAAATGGTATGCAGAGAAAGGGGTCCAGTTTGTTCCGAAATACTGGGCAATCATAAAGAAGAGACTCAAGGCAAAGGGAAACGTTGTCAAAGACATCAATCAGATGACGACCTGGTGGAATAAGATAGCTAAAACGATGGACGAAGAAGGTGTGCGCCGCCTAATGAGCAGTGTAACAGGAAAAATTCGAGAATTCCTTCGAAACCGTGACGAATAATTTTATCCGTATTTTTTCTTAAAAATATGAAGAAAACGCTACATTTGAATAAAAAAAGATCTTGAGCTCAATAATAAAAACCTGTTTTAATCCACCTAGTGGTGTAATGATGTCTTTCTCATATCAATCAAACTATCATATATAATACTGTGGTATTCTTCAACATTATTTTTCTTCGATTCTTAAAAGAATAATCGAAATAAATTTGTTTAACCGTCTACTCATAAAAACTATCAATTGGAAAAGATTTGAGATCGATTTAGAAAACTTTTTACGGTTTTCGCTCTTTTCAGTGATGGTATAAAAATTTTAACACACTTTACCCTATATTTCCGGATCCGGAAGATCCGGTTTGTTTGACCGTCTACTGATAAAAACCATCAAATTGGAAAAGATTTGAGGTCGATTTAGAAAATTTTTTAAGGTTTTTCCCCATTTTCAGTGATGGTGTACAATTTTTAACACACTTTACCCTATAGTTCCGGATCCGGAAGTCGGATCCGCATGAAATTCAGGAATAACGCATGGGACCACAGGACCTTTCATTTGAACTTAAGTTTGTGAAAATCGGTCGCGCCATCTATGAGAAAAGTTAAACCACATATTTTCTTTTTTTTGCACATTTTATCCAAATAATATTCAGGAATTTTGTATGGGACCTCGAGACCTTTCATTTGAATCTAAGTTTGTGAAAATCGGATCAGCCATCTCTGAGAAAAGTTAGTGCATTTATTTTCACAATTTTTTGCACATTTTACCCCATAATTCCGGAATCGGAAGTCGGATCCATATAATATCCAGGAATTTTGTATGGGACCACAAGACCTTTCATTTGAATCTAAGTTTGTGAAAATCGGTTCAGCCATCTCCGAGAAAAGTTAGTGCAAAAAAACGTTACATACACACATACGCACATACACACACACATACACACACACAGACATTTGGCGTACTCGACGTACTGAGTCGAATGGTATATGACACTCGGCTCTCCGGGCCTCGGTTCAAAAGTCGGTTTTCACAGTGATTGCATAACCTTTCTATACGAGAAAGGCAAAAACTGAAATACAGGCAATTGTCATTGTTCCAATTCTATCTGAAGCAAGCTTTATATAAGAGATAATGAATAATATGACAAAGGCATCATTACACCACTAGTTGGTTTGGAACATGTTTTTGTTGGTATTATTGGTATAAATTTCACATTACAAATACTTTCCAGAATGTTTAAGAAGGCGAAAATTGTATCCATAAGCCATGTTATGTGTCTGTTGGATGTTTGTAATATGTTCATACAAAAGACGACTAGATTTCATGTCTGTAGGAAAAAGAGGATTAATGAATCTCCGCTTTAGCAAGCTTTTCCCAGCTTGAAATGAAATAAAATAAAATGAATAAATAAATGGGTACTTCGTGATACACTCAATCCAATCCATATTTACTTTTGTCTTATATATCCATGGTACATAGACTAAATTTTACGATCATACCTCGAAAGAATCATTATATTCATACAGAAATAGAACCTACCAAAACGGTACTATAATAAAATACACGGGAATACATTAAACCAAAACAAATTGAATAAGCTAGTCATACTAAACTTTACGACTAATTTGCATTGCAGTTCTTCCCAGCCGGAAGCATTTCACGAGTATACACTAGTCTAGGAAGAATAGTAGTGACTTCTAGGACAACTAGTTGTATCAGCAACAATTCTATAGGACAATTGAAACTTTCCACTAACATTTTAAGGTATAATCAACACCAGCATTTTAAGGTATGATATATAACTGCAACACCTACTTGCAACAGTTTTCAAAGAACAATACAATTCAAACACCAAAAGCTATTGCAATGCACAACCCATAAAATTAATTAATTATAAATGTAACTCGATACGGTAACGAACAAGAACTGAAATAACTCCTAGTACGAACCAGACACATTGCGCGGACAACAAGGAAACCTTAAAGTCGGTACAGTATGACGTGAAGTAGACATACCACCTTCTCCGTGATATGCACCGGACAGCTGCCCTACAGCACTGATTGGCTGAAATAGTACTAGCTGGTGCGAAAAAGATCGATATTAGTATTCAATCAATGGTGCTCACTCAACGTTTAGTATACGTATTTATATTCAAATCAATCAAATTTATAGTAAAAAAATAAATTACTTCATTGCTGCTCGATTGCACTTCTCGTTTCTACACTCGCTACCAGTGACAGTCCGGACCATTCTACAGGGAGGTAACGCTTTTTATTACTTGCCCACATGGTCTGGCTTACTGGTTACACTAACTGAAGGCGGTCCACTGAATTCGAAATCACCTTGATATATGCTGCTATAAAGCAAACAATTCGATCTTATGAGTGATAGCGGAATCGCTCATTTGTATCACGCATCACGACTCACATAAATTGTTTCGATATAGTTAAAAAATAATTGATCCTATAGCATGGTATGCATGTTAATCAAAAACCGGGATATAAAAATACAAGTGCAAATAAATACAAACATTCATCTAAAGGAAACTGAATAACATCTCGCAAATTGGGAGTATTCAGTGTGACTTTCAAATACTATGACAAGAACCACAAAGATCGAAATATGAAGCTATATTCTAATTTTTGGAAATATAATAGTTTTTCGTGAACCCCGAAGAATAAAGTTTGTGCGCAGGAAATACATTTACACTCAATTTCGAAAATTACATAGCATCAATGGAAAATGACATACAAGTTAAGAAAACAACAATATGATTATTATATTGACTTGAACCATTGCATTTGCATTTGAGGGAACACAACAACATGTCTGTTAATGAAAATTATTCACGTGTGTGTGTGTTTAACCAATCCCAAGCCACACTTACTGGCAGCGGCTTACACAGAAAAAAGATGTTCCCGTGTGTTTTGTTTATATATGCAAATAACATTAGCCTAGGACTCAGGGAAGTGTTGACTCAATCGAATTCCGATGACCCATTTTGTGTCCCGAGGTCACCGTTGCATCGACCAGTCCCGCCTAAATGAAATGTTTGCATCAAATGGATTCAAACATTACAGAAAGACTTACGATCCCTTGCAATTGCCAAGCAATCGACGCATATCTAGTTTATGTTCTTCAGTGTTGTATGAATAATTAACATTTTCTAATCTTACCAATACTCGAGTTTGCATTAAATGTTTCATTTTTTACCGTATCTTCCAAGCCTTCAGCCTTCTGAACCAGCCAATTACAGCCAAGTTAGGGCGAAATACTTGACCTATTTGAAGGGTTTTGAATAACTTTCGCGTTTCAAATGGATTATTACTTACAAACCAATGCGCACCCTCTCATTCTGCTACTAACGCAGAAGGCGATAGCACCCAGTCGACGCCGCTCTATTGACCTAATGTCATCATAGACACACGAGTAGGCATGAGATAGGAACTAGTGAGCACTTAGTTATCTCACCTATTGACGACCTGTTAATGAAAATGATTCGCGGCCCTAAAAAAATATACACATCATGTCGCTGATTAACCGCGTAGCATCCGGTAACTGAAATGTTATAATTCAAATTCACTCCGGTCCTGTTATATTCTTCGCTCATGACTATATACAACATTAGATACTTCGACACGACAAGGCTCAAAAGGGACAGATTAAAAAAACCTGTAACGCTGATTTTTGCCTTTCTCATATAAAAAGGACATGCAATCACTTGATAAATCGACTAGTAAAAATTAGTGTTCAATGTCATATATATATGATTCATAATCGACTCAGTTCATCGAGCCGAATAATGTCTCTGTGTGTATGTGTCAAATAATCTCACTAGGTTTTCTCGGTGATGGCTGAACCAATTTTGAAAAACTTAGATTTAAAAAAAGGTTTTGTTGCCATGCGGAATTCCTGAACTTCATCCAGATCACACTTCCTATTTCGGAGTTATAGGGTGAAAAGTAAAGTCTCGAGATAACATTCCTTTTGTGGCATTTGACCTTTCTTTTTCAACAGACTTCGCAGCCGATTCTTAGCGTACAGAATTATTGCATGGCTAGTACTACGATCCTACTGACAGGAAAAAATCCTTCCAGCTCAGAGCTCGAACATACGACAACTTGCTTGTGAGACCAGCATCCTATGCATTGAACCGCCTACCCGCGCCAAAGTTATAGGGTAAGGTGTCTTCAAAATGGTATGCCGCCACTTAAAGCGGCGAAACAAAGTACAAAAAAAAATCTAAACTGCATAAAAAATCAATGTGAGTTCGATTCCGAAGTTTTTAACTTTTTAAATAACTATTTCCAGGGCTCCTGAAACTGGGTTCAACCGAAGTGTGTCATTTGGCAAGAACAATAGAATCAATGTTGGTGTAAATAGTTGAAACTATCTTTTAGAAATCCACGTGAGCTATATTTCAGAGTCATTCACCATTTCTTTAAAAATTCATGAGGACCAGTAAAACTGAAGCAAACTAAATTAAAAACAAATTTTAAGGAATTCGTTCTATTTTACCTTTTTTTATAAATATAAAAAATAGGTATAGAATTCGCTCAAACTTTCGAAAAATTTTCCGTGGCCGAATGTCATATACCAATCGATTCAGCTCGACGAACTGAGCAAATGTCTGTGTGTGTATGTGTGTGTGTCTGTATGTGTGTTGTCAACTAAGAGGTCGAGATCTCAGAGATGGCTGGACCGATTTTGATCAAACTAGTCGCAAATGAAAGGTCTCCCCGTCACCCAGAACGCTATTGAATGGTTTTGAGATCGGATGTTTACTTTTTGAGTTATACGAAGTTTTATGTCAAAATTTTCAATTTTTTGACAGTATCTGTCACAATTGACCTTGAAAACGGAATATATTTTTATACTTAGATTCCGTACGGTAATACCTATCCAACAAGCCATAGATTGTTAAAATCCGTTTATTTTTAACGGAGATATCGAAATTTTTGTGTAAGCGACTTTTTCCTCTATTCCAGCAGTAGAAGTTTTGAGCGCTGTCTGGCAAAGAAATGCTTGGGAGCAACATAAAACACGATTTTTATACTGTTACATACATTTGTTTCTAAGTACCCAAA